>NC_089784.1:44093034-44128034 GCF_040412425.1 Macrobrachium rosenbergii
AAAAAAAAAATAAATAAAAAAAACATACAGATACTGGCTTTCTTCCAATCAGGAGCATGTAGAACACGGGGTTAGATATCAGATGCACGGTTGGTGAATTAATAATAGTAAAGGTCGTTTATGAAATCGTAACGAAAATGATTCTGCTCTGGCAGAAAATTCACAAATGTATGAGCAACATTGACCACAGCTCACCGAAATAGAAATAATTTAGATAAATTTCATGCATATCATTTAAGCTTTGTATATTTTGAATAATCAATCTTTATAATGTTCTCTCTCTCTCTCTCTCTCTCTCTCTCTCTCTCTCTCTCTCTCTCTCTCTCTCTCTCTCTCTGCTTAATGGACTGTAGTCACTTGATGTCAGAATATAGGAAGGCGAAAGGATGGGCCTTTGATAATAAATGATTATGAATGATTCAGTGACAGAATATCCTTTAACATATTTATTATCCTCTTTAGTGACTATCCTCCTGCCTTCTCTACCTTTTAGTCGATGACTTGTGTAAATTGTATTTATTCCTAATAAGATTAAGAGTACCATATGTTAGATTTATATTCCATTGTCCAATGTTTTACCTTTTTGATTCAAAACATCTTTTGATTTAAAAACGTATCATCTTTTTTCTTTTTTGCGTCTTTTGAATGATGTCCTTTTCCACTTATCCAGGGTCTGTTTTTAAATTCTTTTCCTTAATTTGATTAGCGACAATGCATTTCATCATATGTTTTAATTTCTGTAACTAAATATTCAATAGTCCGTTTAATAATATCTAATTTCGTAGTTATGATATATCACAAAATTTACATTAATTCGGGAGCCAGGAAGAAGGAATTTAGCAATGACGGGGTATTAGTTCTAATTGAAGGCTGTTCTTTTCACTGGAGGAAAACGCGTTCTTCTAGACGATTATGGCTGGTAGCAGCTTTTTCAACATTCAAATTGCATCTACAGCCACATAAAGCGGACGCCTGACTACACTTCTTATTTACTATTAAGTTATTGTTCGATGTTACAAATATGATAAGCGCTCTGTTTGTTGTTTATTCATTCAAATTTTTTTTATTAAATGGTACCCTAAACTATTCAATCAACACTGATAAAGACATAATTGTCTTCTTCATCATGATTAAATCACGGATGTTCGAACAGAGGCAAATGTTTGAACGTTTGAGGTATTTGTTGTCAATAATAGGAGAACCGCACTCGAGACTTCTTGAAAAGCAGAATTCCCCTCGGATAAATGGAGACTCAACGGAAGGGTCCATAGTGACTATTGTCAATATTTATATGCTTTCAAATACCTTACTCATGCATGTTCTTATCGAGAATTATGGTGAATTATGAAATGTATTTATTGTAGCACTAGGCCTTAAGTTTTTGTTTTGGTCCAGTTAAAACGAAGTGCCGTATTAAATGTGCGAATCTAAATGAAAGTGAACTCTAGTGGAAAAGTATCCCTTATGGATATTGGGGCCTCCTTACATCCATTATATGAAATAAATGTATTAGGTGGTAAATAACCTTAAGCATTAAAACATACAAATTATTATGTATCGGATATCTTTTAAAGGAATAACATTCTTGTTAAACAATCAGTTCTCCAGACCATTCTACATACTTATTCCTTTAATCCAATAATTTTAACTACTTTATTCACGTTTATCTAAATATCTAACCAGATAACAGCCTTCTGCTTTTATAGATCTGATCAGCCATTTTACACTCTTCTCACAACCAAACCAGGAGAGTTTTTGCTGAAGACTCTATTGCCAAATGTCCTCAAGTGCTAGTCATGACTACCGCCGCTTTATCAATCAAACATATAAACTGGAAACGAGTGATAATATGCAATGACATTGATCGGTTTGGCAAACCTGCATCTTTTAACGATGGGAATGATTACGAGAAAAACTATTAATATTATCTAAAATTATATAATAAGACAGTTTTCTAAAAGAACAGTCCAGTAGAACTTGTTTCTTTTAATTACGTTGATATTCACGTCTTAGTTCATGATTCTATTAGATTGTTCCAGTATGAATAGTAACGGTAAGAACTCTCTCTCTCTCTCTCTCTCTCTCTCTCTCTCTCTCTCTATAATGAACAGTCATTACTAAATGACAAATTATAAGTGAAATGTCTGAATATATGAGACTGGATATTTTCAAATTTAAAGGTTCATTACATGAGTAATGTATATGTATAAATACGCAAGTATCATCTTTGATATGTATATTTAGTAAATGTAGCTGCAGTCTTTATTGCAGAATGATGACTGACATGAAACATTATCTGTAATTCAGAATATTGGAATACGCTTCCCATTTGCCTACATAACACATAATTACGTCTATGTTACGCAGCCTGAAAATACAATGGACACAAATGTTCAACTTGTACATAGGAATGCCACATTTTCTAGAGATAATTCACTCCTTCTCTACTGATGCGTGTTCAGTCCAGCGACAAGAAATACTATGGAATGTGAATTTCAGAAGCTTCTTTCCCACAGGACGTGTGACTAAAATTAACAATAGTGAATTTGTTGAAAACAGGCTAGCAAGTTGACGATTTTACTACTTGCAGCAAAGTAGATATCAGCAAAGTTTATTTATATCCGAAGTTAATTGGTTATTCAGGAAAAAATCAACTACCACATATTTAATTAATCTTTGCAACGGTTCATGTCAAAAGCGTGTCTCAGATAGTAATATTGTACACAGTTTTTCCAGCAGATGCTCTGTTTCGTTGGAACAGGAATTTATTCATGGGGAAACTATGAAGAGGTTACCAGGTTTCTTGCAATTTCCTTAAAATAAGAACGTGCTGAACAAAATGAGTTTTCCTTCTTTGGAAGATCTGTAGTTGACTGGGTCATAGGATAGCACGTATTTAGCTTTGCTACCTTTCTCTTTTCCTCACACATTGGGACTTTTGGCCTCGCTGAAAAAGAAAGAGGAATCTGGTATTTGTTCAAACACTAACAGACAGACACACACACACACACACACACACACACACACACACACACACACATATATAGTTATTATATATATATATATATATATATATATATATATATATATATATATATATATATATATATATATATATATATATATATATATATATATATATATATATATATATATATATATATATATATATATATATATATATATATATATATGTATATATATATATATATATATATATATATATATATATATATATATATATATATATATATATATATATATATATATATATATATATATATATATATATATATATATATATATATATATATATATATATATATATATATATATATATGAGAGAGAGAGAGATATATATATATATATATATATATATATATATATATATATATATATATATATATATATATATATATATATATATATATATATATATATATATATATATATATATATATATATATATATATATATATATATATATATATATATATATATATATATATATATATATATATATATATATATATATATATATATATATATATATATATATATATATATATATATATATATATATATATATATATATATATATATATATATATATATATATATATATATATATATATATATATATATATATATATATATATATATATATATATATATATATATATATATATATATATATATATATATATATATATATATATATATATATATATATATATATATATATATATATATATATATATATATATATATATATATATATATATATATATATATATATTTGAAACTATAACAACACCCACGGAGAGAGAGTATTAGCATGTTCTGTGCATCCCTGTCAGCGACCTCACAGAGGGAAACTGGATCCTGAAGGCCATTTTCTCTTTCTCAGCGTCACCGTTATCCATGAAATATTCAAAGGCTCGATCTTTATTTCTCCACATTGGGAATATGATCAGCGCCATAAGTAAAGTTTTCCTTTTATATATTTTGCATTTCATAAATGCAACACAGACAACAAAGGGACCACAGTAGAGAGAGAGAAGTTAATTGGTTAGAGGAGAAAAAGAGAGAGAGAGAATTAATCTTTGTCAATTGTCTATAGTTAACCTCACTCTAGCATATTCAGCAGGGTATGGGTTCGCATCCTGAAACTACGAACGCCAGTTTCTTCATTTGAATCTGCACAAAAGGTTAGGTCTTGGCTGATTGGATGACAAGCATCTAAGAAAAATGTTGAAGACATCGATAAGCTCAGAGACCATTTATGCCTTTACAAATCCATATCTGAAGCAAAGTGACTAGTATGTATATATATATATATATATATATATATATATATATATATATATATATATATATATATATATATATATATATATATATATATATATATATATATATATATATATATATATATATATATATATATATATATATATATATATATATATATATATATATATATATATATATATATATATATATATATATATATATATATATATATATATATATATATATATATATATATATATATATATATATATATATATATATATATATATATATATATGGTGAATTTCATCACATCACAGAGTGATGCATATATCTGCATCCCTGTCAGCGGACTACAAACGTTCTTTATGGTATCTTTTCGCTCTCCTCCATGAAATAATCGATCTTTATTTCATATGGGAATATGATCCGCCATAAGGAAAATTTCCTTTTATTTTTTTGATAATAAGTTCAGACGCCCACGAGACGACGAACTTGTTATCAATTAAATATAAAAACCTACAAAATTTGAAATAACATATAGGTAAAATTATTATTTCTGAATACTTTACGAAATGTATCGTTCAGATCTTATTTCTTTTATATATATATATTATAGGAATATTTATATATAAAGTTAGATTTAATTATATAGTAGAGAATAGAAGTGCAAGAAAATATCTTCTTTATATATTTTTATATATTTGTCTGAATCATCAAACTCCTTTATATAAGGTCATAAAGATATAGGATCTAGGGACTCTTTCTTCTATCTATATATCTCTACAGTATATCCGCTTATATATATATATTTTTTTTTTATACGTATTTTCCATGGGTTTATGGTAATTTTTACAATTGTACTTCAGAGTTTGGAAACTTTATTTAATTGTTAAATTAATTTTTTTCTGACTAACGTAAAGGGAAATTGTAAACAACAAGATAAAAGGGGTGAATTTGAAGGAGCTGAAGTCTACGATTGATTTCATAAGGAAATGTTACGTAAACACTTGGGATAAATTAAAGAATTATATTTAAAAAAGAAGTTATTAGATCTAAAAGTTTAACTTTGGGACATTAAATGGATATTAAATTGATAAAAAAATTCAACGCCTGCAGATCCTTCTGCTGGAGTCTTGACTAAGGGCAAGGCACAGTCCAAGATGAGTCCACTGCTTATGAATAGGTCCCTCTGCAAGAGAGATTTGGACATTCCACGCCAGTAAAGGAACGAGGCTTTTTCTTCAGAATTGTCGGCGGCACGACGAACTGCAGAACTCCGTCCCTTGCTCTATCAAACTGTCAGTTTTCGACACGTGACTGGCTGTATCCAAAGTAACTTTTGTTGTGAATTAATTCACTTGCCTTCCCATTGCTGGCCCTTATAAGAAGAGTATAAACTTCAGCTCCTAACGAAAGGTAATGTAAGAGGAATTAAGACTTTTCATCAGCCACGTTCCCTATTCTCCACCCTGTTCCTTTTTTTTCATAGTGCAATATAATTACAGTGAGACCTATATTGCTTTATACTCTGTGCTGTTAAATTTGCAAAGCAATTACGAGAAGTGTAACATAAGTGTATGACATTCGAGTCACTTGAATCGAGTTCAGTCTAGGCACCTTCAATGCAATCCCTCGACTCCCTCATTGCAGTGCTAGTTTCGGTTAAGTGACCGTGAGTGTTTCAATTGCAGGATAGGAACGCCCAACGTTGGATCTGTGTGTCACTTTGTGTGCGTAGCGGCCCTCGCTACTTCGTTATCAACAACCTTTGAAGCGGGAAACCCAATATACTCCATCCAGGAAATTCCCCGTCATTTCCTCTCGCCTCATTACCCCAGAATTACGCTAGCATTCTTCCGATGTGTTTTCTTTTCTAAATATAATGAATTAAGTTAAACCCCAGAGTTTACCTAATCACTTCGCCCTTGAAGTAGCCCTTCAGATGTATTTTCTTGCTTGTAATTTTAGCTGTCCCCAAGGCCAGAGTCCAGATTTTTGTGTGTAATTAAGGTAAGTTGCCTGTCATCCTAATGCACCCCATTTATCTAGCAAGACCGCTGAGCTTTAAAATTACCACAATATATTTATACACACTCATTTCTATATATATATATGATATATATATATAGGAAGAAAAGAAATATATATATATATATATATTTATATAATTAATCTAAATATATATATATATATCTAATATATATATGACTTATATATCGTTATACAATATATATTTATATATACATTTTCAATATAAATACTTGACAATATAGAGTTTGCAAAAACACATGAGTGTGGAAGGCATACGGAAGATATATTATGGAGACACTCAGCCTGAGATAGATATATAATATATATATAAATATATATATATATATATATATATATATATATGATTATATATATATATATATATATATATATATATGTATATATGTATATGTGTGTGTGTGTGTGTGAGAAAATAAATTTATCAAGTATAGGAGGCATGAGGTATTTTTATGAAACGGTCATAATCAGCAACTTTATTAACATTATACATGTTAGTGTGAGGAAAATATTTTGGATTACAAAGAGCAGGTTTTCAATAAAAAAATACCAGCTGCAAATAAAGAGATTAAAAAGTGATGCAAATTTTATCTATCGTTCCTGTCTGGGAGCAATTTGTTATCGTGCAAATGCTATGAACTCAGTCAAGTTGAATGTAACAGCTTGCTGAAACTGAATTTTTGTTGTTGAAAAAGTGGTTTATTCGTTGGGGTGGCCTTTGTTGTTTATTGTAAAAGCTCTGGCAGAGTGATTCGATGAGGTTGACTGTGTCTGCAGAGGTCATTTTTGTTTAGATATGGAGCTTCTTTTTTGATGAAGCGAACTGGCTCTTACTACATTAAGTAAATTTGGATTTGAGAATGATAGTGGTACTTTTTCTTGAGAAAAAATTACAGTTTTATTTGCATACCTTGATCATTTGGCTAATGTTAATGTTTCTGATGGAAGCAGATTTATTAATTTCTCCCTTTGGGGCAGAAGGAATACTTTCTTGTTACTTCTAATTTATTTGAGGAGCTGGATGGAGCATACAAAAGAAGATGGTGGCGTCTTCCGAGTCATTTCATTTTTTTTCGGAAGAACGCCAGTGAACAAGCTTTCCTTCCCCGTCAGCTTCTGGTAGGCTTCGGATTGGAGTCCAAAAGAAAATCAGCACTTTGGAACTTGCTCTTTGAAGGAAGAGCAAAATACATTAGGAGTGTCGTTCAAGAATGGCTGTCGATATTTGTTATGGCAAAGGATGTTTTTGATACTAAAGTGATTTCTAGATAATTTGCCTGTTTCTTACTACATTGAAACGTATTTGAGTGTCCTCTAAATGTTACTGAGTGTGGAAGTAAAGGGTTCCAATGGTATTCTCTCCATTCCTAAGATGATTGTTCAGAGAACTATGTTGGATTAGTAAAACTGAAGGGAGTTGCAATGGCTGACAATTTCAATGCCACGTTTGGATTAGCGGCTTTTTGTGCTCTTCGACTTGATTATGTCAGGGAAACATTTAATTTTCTAGGTCAGTGGTCCTCAACTAGTGGTTCACAAACCTGTAACGAAACACATTAATTTCTTTTAGGGAAGAAGATTAATGAAACTAAATGAGTTGTGAATCAATATATATTATCCTTATTTGCAATGAAGATGAAATTAATGTGGTCTATCGATAACGACTGATAAAAGAACTCCCCTTCTCAACAGAAGAAAATAGAAGACGACATTGGCTATTCTTGCAGGGGAACTCAAATTGAATGAGGAATACAGGCCAATTAATCAGTTATTAAACGAAAGGTTAGCAAACTATTTACTCTTTTGAGAAGCCTTAGGAACAATTTCTGGGTCTTTAAATGCTGAAAAAATCATGCTTATGATGTATGTGTACATGCATGTGTGTTTTGTCATATATGTATCTTTTAGAATAATTCCAAGAGTTATATCGCCATTATAATGAGATATAGAAATATCCTTCTGCGATGTCAGCCATTATTAGAGGCATTGGAACCTTCTGCGATGACTACAGTGTCACATTTCAAAGAGGAGAGAGAGATCTGACATTTTCATAAAGAATTTTTTACTTCGCAACATCTGAATATATATCATAATTTCCCACTTCCCGCTTTTCTATCATACGAGTGTCATCCATTGATATCAAAGTCAAGAATCTTCAGTGCACATTCCGATAAAGAGTGCTTTCATATAAAGAACTTGAATAAGAAGGTAGGACGTTTGAAATTTCATCTTTAATGATTCTCTCTCTCTCTCTCTCTCTCTCTCTCTCTCTCTCTCTCTCAAAATAAAATTGAAATGTAGAATTGAAAGATTAATACAATATTTAGAAATACTTTACGTAGAATATGAATGTGTCAAGATAATATTCAATATTCGATAGGCAGTACTTTTCATAATGTCTCCTAGAGATTTAGAGGAAAAGAAATATGTGCGTTAGCTCTAAAATTACCAACGAATTAAAAAATCTTAATGTTAGTTCTGATCACTAACATTATTTTCCACATCTTCAAAACGTATACTAAGAAATTCTTTGAATGACGGAGTCTATCTTTTTATTCTTAGCCATTCTGCTGCACTTCACTTCGCCTTATCGTTGTAGTCCCCCCTTTGAAACCCTCTGAGAGAAGACAGAATGTCCACTTCAACCTGTCTTTTCAAAGTTCTGAATGCATTTCTAATTTCTTCTCTTCCTCTTTATACTTAACCTTTGCATATTTGTCTTCGAATGACACAGAAGGGAGAAACTGAAAAAAAAAACTTCCTCAATTGTTTTTTACGTTTTGTTCCTCCTTTGATTTTAAGTTTTAAATTTTTAAGCAAATATATCGACAATATAGTGACAAATGAAATAATATTCTCTTTTTGTGCATAATTAATACCCATATTAGCATTTTTTTCGCAATAATGCCAGCGATCATATTTCGCTTTAAATAACATGAGAACATTTCTCACCTACGTTACTTTAATGGCACAAAAGAGACAAACATGAGAATATCTAATACCTCTCAAAATGATTCCTTATGCAAATTGGGAACATTTTTGTTTCACTTGCAGCTTGAAACATAATGCTTATTATTATTATTATTATTATTATTATTATTATTATTATTATTATTATTATTATTATTATTATTATTATTATTATTATTATTATTATTATTATTATTATTATTATTATTATTATTATTATTGTTGTTGTTGTTGTTGTTGTCATAAGTTAGAAGAAGAACCATCAGGTAGAGAAGATATAATTTTTGTCTGTAAAATTAAGGGAAATTTTAAATTTTAGGAGTGAAATAGAATGATTAGAGCCTGTTTGGTGGAGGGATATTCTGAGTTTTAGGTTAGAGGTTTCAAACTTGAGGCTAGGGAATTTGAGGGATAATCTGAGTCTTTGCTGGGACTGGGGTGGGGATAATTTTTGGTTTTGTGGATGAAGGGTAATTTGAGTTTATAATGTGACGGAGAATGATTCGGATTTGGGTGGTTAAAGGATACTTTGAGTTTTAGGTGTGGGGTGGAATGATTTGGAATTGGATGGTTTTGTTAGAAGACATAATTTGGAATTTGATGGCCAATGATATTTTTTGTTTCAGGTAGTTTAAAATACTTTAGGTTTAACTGGTCAAGGGATATCTTGAGTTTTAAATGGGAGGGTAGATACTTTGGGCTTGATGGGTTGAAGGAGATATTGAGTTTTAAGGGGAAATGGGATCATTTGTGGGTACTTGAGGGATATATTTAATTTTGGGAAGTAGGATTTTTTTTTTTTTTTTGCCTCTGTACGGATGAAAGATATATTAAGTCTCTTGCGAGAGAAACCGAAATGTAGGTTTAGGTACCTGAGGGAGGTTTTAAGTTTTAGATGGGAGCAGGGATGATTCAAGTTTCAAAAGTAGAGTAATGTTTCACTTTTAAGTGGGGATTTCTTTTAGTTTGGGTAATTGAGGAATATTTTCGGTTGGAGGTTGGATATTTTGAGTTTGTGATGTTGAGGGATGTGTTGAGTTTTAAGGGTAGGGGAAATAATTTGTGTTTGAATGGATGAAGGACATTCTGATTCTCAAGTGGAAAGGAAGAATTTTGGTATAGATGGTTTGTGTGTGTATTTTGAATTTTAGGTGAAAGGAGGGTACTTTATGTGGGAGGGGTAAAATTTAGGTTTGGATTATCAAAGATGGATATTTCGAACTCTAAAGGTTTGGATAACCTGAGCCTTGATTGTTGAGGGACATTTTGAGTTTTAAGTTGGTAAGAGATACTTGAGGGTTGCATAGGAGAGGAATATTTTGTGTAGGTGGGGCTGGGGTATTTAGTTAGTTGAATGCGATAATATTTGAGTGTTGCGCTGAAATGGAAATCATCTGACCTTTGGTTGACGGGGAATATTTTGGGTTCTAGTGGTAGGGGACGAGGGTAATTCTACAGTTCAGTGATCGAGGGATATTTTGAATTTTAGGAGGAAACTTGAGCGTGTTTCAGGTTAAAGTGGATTAGGATAATTAAAAGCTTTATCTGGTATGGGTGGGAGTATTTTTATTTTGGGGTAAAAATTTTTGGAGCTTAAAATAGAAAGACAATTACTTTGGGTCTGGTTTAAATGATGGATGGTTGAAGTTAAAAGTTTTATGAAAAACTTAAAATGACTAGGAGGAAGATGGATTTTTTTAAGAGGTAGGGGAATAATTTGAGTTTGAGCTACTTTAAGTTTTACATATGTGAGGAAAATAATACTGGGCATAAAAACAGGAGGGGATGGGAGGCGGACAAATGTAAACAAACATTTTTTTCATATTTTGAACGGAACAGCCGATTTGATTTCAATTTAAATATCAATATTTTGATTTGAGACTTTCCAAGAGAAGCAGTTCTCCAGGTTTTGCTTGGTAAAATTATT
Source organism: Macrobrachium rosenbergii (assembly GCF_040412425.1). NCBI lineage: Eukaryota > Metazoa > Arthropoda > Malacostraca > Decapoda > Palaemonidae > Macrobrachium > Macrobrachium rosenbergii. Next base: position 44,104,280 of record NC_089784.1, read on the forward strand.
CTCAGGTTGTTGTTTTTTTGGTGTCTTGGTAATCTAGCGTGTATTTTCTGTTTTAAGTTGCTTGGGGGATTAGACAATCTGAAACCTTTTCGATTCTAAGCCCATGTAAAATATTCTGGGTTTTAAGACACGAGGGATATAATTTTGGAACTATTATCCTGAGTGATATTTTCTTTACGACGCGACGGAATGGAATAACAGAGGGTTGAAGGGAACAAAAGAACCAATGGTTTTAGGATTTTTGGTATTAATTTAATGTCAAGAGAAATACAAGTTTTTGAATAATTTTGAAAGCTCCTTGCAAAATTTTGATTTTGTAAAAATCAACGAGACTTATATAGAATTTTAAAATTTACATTTTAGATTAAATCAAGTTTTTTAAGATTTGAGAGAACTTTTCTACTAACCTTAAATACTAGATAAAAGAAAAAACAGAAGTTATAACGATAAAATTTTTGAAAACAAATTCATTAGATAACCTATGTACTAAGGAAGAACAGATTAATTTTAAGTTAATAAAACAAGAAATACCAGAAGAGCCAATCCGAGTCCCAATGATAACCTAAAAATAGTCGTATTAAAATTGTCATTATCTTTTAACTAAAACATAAATTTAATGAAAGTCTTGAAAAGTAAATTAAAGAATTGTGAAAAAATTAATATTTGGTTTAAAATGAAATCAGTACTGAATTTTCACAGAAAAAGTAAGATTATACATTAATCTAGTGAAAGACAATGGGCACTCCTCCATTTTATTGGTTTTAGAACAATATGAAAATAATCACAAAGCTGGGGCAGAGTTAGACCCATGATCCCATCGAAAAAAAGTTGGTTATTGAAAACAAAGGTGTGAGATAAGGCTGAATGGAGATGTGTTTTAAAAGATTCATAATTAAAATTACATATATGACACCCATCGGAAGAATGCTTTTGGTTAAAAAAGAGTCAATGGTCTGTGGCCACCAGAACTTTAAAAATTTGATGTAATTGAATGAAAGGTATTTGAGATTGGACAGGCCGCTAAGACTCTTTGAGATTTATTGAATGAAGATACGAAAAGATTTCAGTTAATGAATTTCACAGAGAAATTGTACACTTTCTCTGTGTCCTGCAGAAACTTGTTGTAGACAACAGTGATGATTAATTGTGGCTGAGCAAATATTTTGTACATGGAAAGATGGGTGGGCAATATAACTTCTGTTTTGCAGAAATGAAAACCTAGCGGATGCGTTCTGCGTAAATTGTTAGCAGCAGATATGTTTCGTTTTTTAACAGAGGTTAATGGATATTTCTTATTTAGGTGAAGGTAGGATGTAAATACTTTTATAAGTCTCTGTCCAGTTTTTCTATATTTTGGGTTTGAAGTGAGAGTGATTTAAATGCCTGATTATTCCTGTGTTTTAGGGTGCTGTTTTGTGGTGTATTTTAGTTTGTTATCTGGGGGCTTGGACTAGAGCTCAAATAACGCTTTGGTGACAAAACAAAATCTTATATTAAAAAGGAAACTGCAATTTTCTGGATTTATAATTGAATAATTAAACCATAAATTTTCTTTGACAATTTGAGGGCAATTTAAAGAACTGATGGCAATAAGATTCGTTAAAATTTAAAGAAGACAAAACAGAATTTAATTGTCAACTAAGCTATTGCAACAGGCACATAAATTATATACAGTAACAATATTGGTCAACTTGGAAAATGAGCAATGTAAAAAAGATAAGAAAGGTACAATCATTATTATTCTCTGGGTTAAAATTAATTAAGTCGTCTCTGATGGCTATTTTTTGGGATGAACCAGGGGAAGAAACCATTAAGATAATTTCTTGGAGTCTTGCAATCATGCCACAAGAGAAACTGACTAAAGAACAAAATTAAGTAACCATGAAAGTTATTTTGAGTAAAGACGCATAACCACGAGTCATCTAACAGAACACCGTAAAGTGCTTGACGATCTCATTTTTGTGTTAATCATCATAGTTCTGATAAGAAGCCAAATGTTAACAGATGCTATCAAAATGGCTTGACAAAAATAGATCTTAAAGACATTTAAAGATATGGCATTTCCATCAATGAGAAACAAGTTAAATTTAAAGATGTGCCAGCAGATTGAAGTTTATTTTTACTGCAGAAATGACAACATCAGATTTACGTCTTGATTCGTAAAACAAGGAACTTGTTTAGCAGCCAGGAATGCGGGCATTGTGCGTCTGCGTTGTGAATACGTGAAGCCGTATGCACAGTGTTGCGTGTTTACGTACCGTACGTGAGTGTGTAGGTGTTTGACTGTGGAAAGTTGTTCTGAAATCGCGTTCCTTTAACAGACTTGAGCTTTTTGTAGCTCTCATACTTAATCTAGGAATGAAATCTTACGTGTGTCGAGAAACATCATTATCATTCCGTTTCTAGCTATTAACTGCAGTTCATTGTCTACTTGCATTTTGTCGTAATTAAAATCATTCATCGTATTTTTATATAAATGAATTACAATTGTGGTTGGCTCTAAGACGCTTTGTAATAAGAGAAAATTAAGTTACTAAATAAAGAAATATGAATGATTTCATCATCTGCGAACAAGTAATATTAACGTACACATGCACTGTAGACAGTTTCAGTTAATTTAATTAGATTCTGAATATTTTTTGGTGCTCTTTGTGTATTGTATCCTCAAATTTACCTGTGGTTTTTCCAGGGCTTACTTAGGTCAAACCGAGGGTGAGAAAAATAGAGATTATGTGAGATATGAAAACAATATACAGGGTTTCAGTGGGGTCACTTGGGTCAGGCACAATATCCAGAACCACATTTATAAGTGTGTACATAAATAGAGAGCGATAACTGGCATTATTAACGTTTCTAATTTTAAACAAATCAAATACAAATCTTGTAAAATGTTAATAAACTATCTCTCTCGGTCTTACTCTACTGTCTCTCTCTCTAAAACTCATCTTTCAACTCTGTGTTTGTGTTCTGGAAAAGACCAATCAAGAACATTTAATTTTTAGTAAAATCCACAATAGCTTCCTTGTCATGTGACCCTTGTAATTGGCCACAGAATCAAAGTAAAGACAGATTAATGGAACAATAGTATCATGGTGGGAGGTTTCGTTTCATTAAAATTAAATCTTCCTCTTTTATACAGAAGAATAATAATAATAATAATAATAATAATTATAATAATAATAATAATAATAATAATAATAATAATAATAATAATGGTAACAATATATGGCTTAGGGAAAACAATAAGTATCCTTGAAGCCAAATATAAACCAATTAAAACGACACCTTTTGACACTGTCGACTGAAAATAGAAATATGAAGAAGTGCAGAAATAGATGAAAATGGCTATTTCATAAAAACCTTCATATTTTTCATGTCTATAATAACTGAAAAACAGAAAGCGTAATTTTTTCCACGTTCTAAAAATATTGCAGGATAAAAAATATTGGGAAAAGATTGATATTATGTGAAACAAAAACGATATAGACGTTATAGAATTTGACTTCAAACGATTTGATATTTCAAATTCAGAGTTTGTAAAAAGGATTTTTGTTTTGATTGAATTTCTTGAATTATTTCCAAAGTTTATTTTGTTTATGCCTCATAGTGAAACAAAATGTTTCTATTAGTTCTTTCTGTGGCTTTAAGGAATGGAAATCTTAATCGCTGGATTAGTTGTTCTGTCATTGCGAATCACATTTCTTTAAAACATCTTTTTTATTTATACAACCTTTTTTCCTTTTTTCGCCTTTCATATAGCGTTTACCCATCTAAGATAAACCCATGGATGCGCGACATTATTGTACCCCATCCCAAGGTAGTTATAAATTTTCAACGTTGTTCGTAGATCTTTATTGGTTATTGATCCAAAAATATGAAACTTAAAAGGATTTATGGTAAGTACTTCTCTATGAACTATGAGTGTTAAATTCTAAGACAAGCATAGATTTCAGGTGATGAATATCAATTTTGCTGCTTACAAATATTCTGGTTTATCCCTTGATCATAAGATCCATTATTACGGAAAGGCATACATTTTAATACTAAGATGCTACCAGTCCGTAAAAGATATAGGTTCTGTATCCTTATTAGGATAGCTAAATTCTAGATAGATCCTCCACAACACGATTTTATAATATTAGTATTTTTTGTCAAAATTATTATTCCATAACAGACGAATAAAAGGTACTATGGAGTTAAGATTAAATAATTTTAACAGAAAAAATAAAGCATTTATTGATTATTCCATTTGGTGAAGATCCCTTGCTTTATCCCAAATACAGGAAATTAATATCATTAGTAATTTATGAATGTTGATGTGTAGATTTTCTCTTAGCATTCAAATGAAATTTACGACTAACTTTGAGTTTATCACTGTAATTAAGCATCAATAAATGTTATATGCACTTCAGATAATTCACAGGGTCTATGATATATCAGTTTTTACTTAAAATGCAGAGACCGATAGGACAATACCTAAATATATTTATGTCTGACTTCTTTTCCTCTGCTTGAATTTCATGTTAAAACAAAACTTTGAAGAGAAAAAAATGATTACAGAGGAATGCAAGACAAGGTGCTTTCAGGGTGCAATTAACTGTTTAACAATTTTTAGAGTTAAAATAAAGAAAATTGGGAACATGGTAAACTCATTATAGTTTAATGATTACCCTAGAAAAATTAAGTCTTCAGTTCCTCCTTTATATATTTATTTGTAAATTTTGTAAATTTTCCAGTGAATAGGGGGGAAATATTCAAGATATAGGTAGATGAAGCGTTCAAATGCGAACAATGACACTGAATTATAGTTACTTTATTAAAGTTAAAACCAGTTATATTTCATTATAGGAATAGAGAAGATTATAGCTGAGTAATATATATTTATATATATATATATATATATATATATATATATATATATATATATATATATATATATATATATATATATATATATATATATATATATATATATATATATATATACATATACTTTTTTTATATTTTCTCTCCATGCAATTCCTATTGAAGTCAAGGCATTACTGGCAGCGACTATCTTTTTATTTAGATTTTAGACTGTGAATCGGTCTAACTTCTTCTTTTTCTCTTCAGGCAACCTTCTCAGGAATAAGGAAAATTATTCGTGCTTTTTTTTTTTCCATTTACTCGACAGATATGGTCGACAGACCATTTCCTCGCTTATCGGCGGCGTCTTCAGAGCTAAATTACAAAACTGAATTACACAGTTTTATTACAACATGCGGACTTAACAGCTACGCCTAAAATATGAAACATGACACCATTGGAGAGATGAATTTCTACTGGTCGGCGGGTCTCATCGTCTCGCCGGTTGTCTTTGAGGTAGCAAAGGCATTTCTGGTGCTCCGTAGGACACGCTATATGCCACGGTGTGTAACAAAGGGTGTGGCCGAGGACATGATTCCCGTCTCCGGCCGATAGTCTTGATTTGCACCGTAGCTGGTTTCTGTCGCGTTCAGGAATGTTCTGTCGCTCGTTTCTCCATTCAGATTCTCACAGATATTTTGTGGTTCCCTTAAAGAAGGGAGGATGAAGTCCTCTTTCCTTTGTATGTTTATTGCAGGCCTTTGCTGATGTATAGTTATGGCTTCCGCTATCTGCAATCTTTGGAACCTGGCTCCGCTGTGCCTTCTGATAGTTCTTTCAGTGCAGGTTTACGATCGTGGGCGTCTGCATAATGTTGAAAATTGGCCCCTTGGTTGCGATGGGATTGCAATTGCAGAAATAGAGAGAGACTCCGACTGTCCTCGTTGGGGGAATGTTTCTTAAGAACCGTCAGGCGAAAGCTTTCACACATGTAGAAGACGGATGACCTCCCGTGCAACACACAGTAAGTGGAGAGAGATTATATTAACGGTTGGGTGCGGAAACAGGTTTCGTTCACTAGGGTAATGTAGAAATCAGTACATCCAAATAAAGAATGACTCTGTCTTACGGGAACTTACAAAGAAATCACGTGTTACTTCTATTTTGCTAAGGTGGTTTTTAATTGTTTATATTTCTCACCCTGGTTGTTTCTCTCTTTATCAACCATACCAAGTAGCGAATTGTGAACTTACTTTAATCAATATTTTTTTCGCACTTTTTACCTTTTTTTCAGATAAAGAAAGAAATGGAGAAAGAGAGAGAGAGAGAGAGAGAGAGAGAGAGAGAGAGAGAGAGAGAGAGAGAGAGAGAGAGTTTGCTATACCGACCAACATAGCGAGGGGTTTCTAACAATTCACTTTTTACCTTACGTTTGGACGCAAGTGTTCAAGAGGGAACACCTTCTCTCTCTCTCTCTCTCTCTCTCTCTCTCTCTCTCTCTCTCTCTCTCTCTCTCTATATAGTATTATGATTTAGCATAATACTATATAGTTTAACCATAAATTACGATTCAGCTTACAACATTAACCCTTATTATAACTTGTTAATCCTGTCCACGTTGCCTGGTCTCCAGATTTAAGAGGTGTCTTTTATTAGCAAATGACATCACGAGACAAACAAACAGATAGGGGACCTGATAATAAATCATATAATGATACGTATGATTAACACCGAATGGACTTAGTGCAATATATCGGTCCTCTTTTTGTACAACTGATTTAAATGATGTTTCTCAGTTTAGTGTCAAGATCTTTATAGTACTTTGATCTACTTAGTTTTCTTGAGATGTTCATGGTTACTGGATTTGACACTGGTGCTTTTTATTGCAATGAAACGTATGAAGTTTGCACTTATTTTAAATAATTTCATTGCAAAGTTTAGAGGATGTCATTTTGAAATGAATCAGGTGATCATCATTCTCCACAGGATAATTATGAAAAAATCCCAAAAGGAAATTTGCACTTAGTCTTTTTTATATCCCCTTGCTCCTGGGAATTCAACAGAGAAATGACACGCAACCTTGGCGTGGGAAACTAATTTATAATTTTTTTTTTTTTTACTTTTCCTAATTATGTATTATTTGCAGTGCAACAATGAATTCCTCACAATAAAAGTATATTCTCTCTAAGATGATCCTGCAGTTCAAGACATCTTGCCTCGAAAAGGAGAAAAGGGAACCACTTTTTCCAGTAAGAATATTCCTGTGTTTTTAGATAACACTTCATTCAGAAGAAGAGAAGTGATTTTAAATATCAGAGTGATTTGTGACCAAGTCTTGATACAAATATAGGTAAGGTCAAAGTCGTGACGTTACAGAGTAACTGTGGAGGTAAAACTTTTATATTAATTAAATCACTTCATTGTTGTCAGAACTGGTAGATTAAAATGAAGTTTCCTAAGACGGCGTTAATTGGTTCTTTTCACATGTAAAAACATCCGTAATATCCGCTGTTATTTTTCAATCTCACATTGGGGGCGCGGAGGGGGGCAAAACAGCCATTTCATAGCCTTACATAGGACGCGTCTCGTCAAAACCCTTACAAAAATTGCATCGTTCACTTCTGTCTTGTACACACTCACTTGTTTCCTAGATACTAAGGCTCCTCCCATCTTGGAACTTTTTATTTCCATTCATCTAGCATTTTCTAGTTCTTCTCTTCCCTTTCAAATAATGCTGTTTTCACCAGCCTAGCATGCTACATTCTCTCCACACAACCAAACCATCTGAAAACAATGTGATCCGTCTTTTCCTCCTTAACATCCACTTTACTACTTCTACGTTCCTCCACATTCCTACCCCTTTCGATCCTTCTCACCCACATACAACAAGCAAATGTTTCATCTCAACGAAATAAAACTTTTTCCTCCCATTCTCTTTCAACATCCAAGCATCATTTCTGTAAATGAAAGTTGGCTCAACAATTCCTTCCTGAAATACAGCTTTAGGTTTCATGGACATTTCATTTTTTACTACTCCTTTGCACAGGTACTGCTATCTTTCTTGATTCGCCTATTCTGCTACTCTTCTCTTCTCTTATCCTACGTTCGTCCGTTACATTTACTTCCAGCTACCTATAAACATCATCATCATGTCGTCCTTAATTTTAATAGTGTCCTCAGCAACCTATGATTACATACATAATCCTTCCCTTTGTCCCTTCGACTTCACATTCACCTTTAACTTCTACCCCTTACAAACATTTTTCTTGGTCCCTGCCCATTTCTCTCTCTCTATATATTATTAAGAATGGATCATCTACAAACATCAGCTATCCCACACACCATTCACAACCCATTTTTTATCACGAGAACTTGCACCTCCATCTGATGTCCATCTTCTGGATTATTGTATCATTCCATTCCTAGAGACTTTGAAATGTCAAAGGGGCCCAACACTTCCCACACTCATTTCCACTTTCAAGCCAAGTCAGCCGTCTCCCGCCTGCATATTTTGACGCACTACGATTTTATCAAAAATTTTATATCACTCTCAACAAATTAATTTGAACACCATATACTGTATTTCTTTCACTTAAGTCATAATCCTTCTCTAGGGCCATATTCTTCGGATTCTCAAAATATCACATAATTGCTCCAGAGTGAATACTTGATTAAACGTTCTGTCATCTGTTTTACTTTCTGCACCAAAATCTTACCAATATCATCAGAGTTATATTTAGCAATGGTATACCCGTATACTTTTCCAGATATGTATTTCACCTATACGTTTATACAAGGGGAAATGTCATTTCTCTGACTCATTCCTTAGAATTCTTTGCCTCTTGTAGACATACCTGGCACACTATGCCAATTCATTCAATCTCAGTTTTAGTACCTTGTCACAGCATCTCACTTGTAATCCCATTAATTACTGTTACTTTTATTTATTCCTCAACCTCTTCTTAATTATTTTCCTTGCATCAACTTTCCCAACAATGAGCATTCCCAAATTTACACTATCCCACTCTATACCAGCATCGTTCAGATCCGCCTCTCGTCTATACTCCATAGTAAAATATCTTTACAATACCCTGTCAATCGTTTCATTTATTTTAAGGTTAGTGTGCTCATTACTGTTTCTCTCGGCAATTTCTGTCTTAAATAAAAATGTTTTCTCCATAAAGTGCGAACTCAGGTTTATACTAATGTTTTATGCTACACCTCATCTAACCTCCTGCACGACTGTCCCTGATCACTCTTATCGTAACATGCACGTGCATACTGTATCATAGAGTTTGCTTCTTGACTCTAAAATTTCCATTTCCTCATACCATTACATAATCTTTTTTACAACCTCTTTACATTTCTGGTTGTGTCAACAAATGCCTATAAGTATTTGGTAATCCTTATCTGAAGTAAAATGTTTTATATGGAATGGTTCTCAATAATCTATGTTTTGTTCCAAACAAAAACAGAAAAAAAATATTACAGTTTATATTACTCCAAATGAATATGTAACTAACATGGGATAGTTTCAATAACTAATACCATTAAACCAGTTCTTCCTTCAAGCTGAGTATAAATGTCGTATTATGGGCCACCAATGACGAATGTGTGAATGAAATATTGAACGAGGTTGTAATTTTCTACATTCTTCCCTCATCACAGACTTTAATTGCTATCCATTTTGTATCCCTCCCCTGATTTTATGCAATTTTTGCATTTCTACCAAACTCACTGATCTGAAGTCCATTTATAACCACATTTTCACCTTGCATTTCTATTTCAACAATATAAGAATATATGACCTCCAACAATTACTCTTTCGTCAGAACATCCTTGAACGAGCGTTTCAACCAACTCTGCACTATTACACCATTCAACACACTTTTTCTTCATCCTAATCTATCTGTCTGCTTATTTCTTACCAGCAAGCCACACCCTCAATGGATTTCTACTCGACCTTATCTGTTTCTGTTGTTAATTACTCTATCAAATTCTGTACCTGACAGCTATGGTCTCTTTTCTAATACCTATCTTTGCATTTAAATCAGTTATAACAACTACTCTTGTAATACTTCTCTATTTGCACCATCTATGAAAAGCCTCCCGTTTACGTCTTCATACATCATGTAACGTTTCCCAACTTTCGCGCTTTCGCAGTAAGTTTGCAAAGGCTCATTCACAAAATGAAGAGCATTCGCGAAAGGAAGGATGTACGATTCCGAAGTATTAAAAGAATTCTGCAGAGGTTAATGAAGACAAGAGCAGAAGGGGTAGGAGGAGGATGGATGGAGGATAAGGAGCAAGGGCAGGAGGAGGAGGATGGATGGAGGATGAGGAGCAAGAGCAGGAGGAGGAAAGGAGAAGATGGGGAATATAATACACAAGATCTTGGCTGAAAAAACGTCGAAAGTTACAGGCTAAAGATTAAGTGGGATTAACGAAGGAATCACCTCATGGAATTAAGATTTTAAGAAGTTAGTTACACAAGAGGAACTTCTGCCATAAGTGAGACGAATGAGTTGGAGTGAGGATTAAAGTCGACTTGATTCTCTTCATTTTTCTCCCTAGACGAAGGAAAAGAAAAAAAAATGTTGGGTAACGTAGGCATTTGTGGCGTCCAAAGTTAGCTCCTCTCGGAAAAAAAAAATGCTTTTACTGAACTGGAAAGCACATGTGAACGTCCCGAATTCGTTTTGCAAAAATGACTATGAAAAGATTTGTAAAATTATTGGAAAAAAAATAGATATATGCTTCTGATTGTGTTAATTTTCTTAACTGGAAAAGGATTTTTAAATAAAACCCTGAGAAAATGAAAATTCGTAACACTCCTTCGCTCCTAGAATCTTCGTTCTGCTCTAATTCAACTTCATGAAATATACTTCGATCCTTTTTATAAACAAAAAAAATCAGCATATTGAACGTAATTCTGTCTGGTGAACGCTTAAGATCGTCTGGAAGTATTTTTTAAACTGATTAAATAAATAACAATGAAACGTATGAATCAAAGAAAGGGATTTTGATGCCTTATAGTTAGAACTATGAGCAAAGCGATTCCCCTTTTGTATATCCAAGACTTTCTGTTATTCCCTGCTCATTTTTGGAAATTTTGAAAAATCTCTTCCTCATGCAAACCACCAATTAGTCTCCAGTCACTAAAGGAAATGAGGAAAAGTATACATCTTGCGTGTAGGAAAATGATTTCAATTTTCCAAAATGTACTGTTTTGTTGTATAATAAACTCTGTATGACTTCCATAACCATTACTTTTGTTTCGTGTAGAAAACAATCAATCCATAAAATTAAAAACACTAAACACTTCTCTCTTTTAGAGTTGTTCTGTAAGAGCATTTTCAATCCCATTATTTCCGCAATAGACTATGTACCTCATTGCTTTACGTCTGATTACTAATTCGGTACTCATTTTCCTTACATACCTTGGCTCTAGCTGATAATAACTGATAAAAATGCAAAAAACTTCAGTATTTTTTTGGCGGCATTCTTTCTTTTTGCATATGGGAAATAATTGATTAATTTTATCAAATTACCTTTAGGAACTTTCTTCCTATATTATAAATTTGACGGCATTTGCTAGGGTTTTTACTTTTGCATATATTTACTTAACTGAAAGAGAAAGTAAATGAGCATTACATTAGAGCAAAAAAGTATACCTGAATAGTTTATTATCTAGACCACTGAGCTGCATAAATATTAGATTTATTTTACTTGACTGATAGAGAAAGTAAATGAAAGCATTACATTAGAACAAAGGCTACTTTCTCCCAATGCATCTGAATATTTTGTTAACTATATATATATATATATATATATATATATATATATATATATATATATATATATATATATATATATATATATATATATATATATATATATATATATATATATATATATATATATATGACAAAAGCATGTAATTAATATATCACCAATAGTAATATGATATATATATATATATATATATATATATATATATATATATATATATATATATATATATATATATATATATATATACACAGTGTTCTAGAGGTAGTTTGGTTGTTTAAAGTCGGAACAAGCTTCTTAATGTATAATGACTCAGCTATTACTACTTGGTGAGGTGAGGTGACTCTGGAGAGGACTGAGTCTCTTTTTTACTAATGATATGCTCTTATTTAACTTGACTTCTGTGGTTGTTTGTCTGTTGTCTAATATTGTTACTGACTCTTCGGCCTGTTCCCTTCGTCAGATAGACTTGAAATATTGCATGGTTACTCAATCCCGGTGACAATACAACCTTACATGATCAGTAGGTCAGCAGTGACCTCTAGTGACCCTTCAGTGACCTCTCCCAGTATCCCAGCATTTGTTTAAAACTTTTCGGATTTTTCCAACCTTCTTTGGCTCTGTAGAATGATTTAATAACTCTACGGATTTTTCAAATCTTTTTTAGCTCCACAGGACATTAATTCGTTAGCTACAATCATAAATCGGTTACAATTTCTGACAAAACTAAAAAGTATAAAATAATAAAAAAATTTAAACACTCCTTTATTAAGATGCATTAAAAAGTAAAGATTTTTTTTGAGACACAGCAGGATTTTCTTACAGTTAATCACGTCTACAAAAGTAAAAGCGTGGGCCCCAAACATGGAAGGAAATACTAGAAGAAATTTCTTGTAGGCCTATCATTTCCTTCCATGTTTGGGGCCCTCGCTTTTATGTTTGTAGACGTGATTAATTATAAGAAAATCCTGGTGTATCTCAAAAAATAATTTTTTACTTTTTAGTGCATTTTAATAAAAGCGTGTTTAACACTAAAAATATATATATTTACCTGTGTAGGAGATAATGCAAATAAATTTAAAAAAACTTTTACTGAACGAGATATTTTATTTTGCGATATCTTTAACATAACCTCATAGAAAGAAGTCCAGGGAGTGATATGTGGTGAACGAGGTGGCTAGGGAATTGGGCCATCCCTTCTGATACACAGGTCTGGAAATGTTTGATTCAGGAACCCACGAACATGCAGTCCCCAGTTTGGTGGTGCACCACCTGGCTGGAAAATGATGGTTGGTTGAAGGTTATCTAGTTGTGGTGGCACATATTCAGTCAAAAGGTCAAGGCAAACATCTGCAGTAATCGATGTCTTGTTTAGGAAAAATGGACCAATAATTCAATTGCACATGATCCCACACCACACATTCACCTTTGGACTATCTCAATGAAGTTTCCTTGTCACATGGGCATGTTCTGATCTCCAGATTCTCACATTATGTGTGTTCAGTTCCCTTGAAACATGAAAGGTTGACTCATCACTAAAACAAGGGACGTTTCTTCCCCAGAAATTCGTTCCAGCATATTAACTGCAAACTCTTTTCGTCTTGGTTTATCATTTGGATCTAGTGCCTGTATGTGTTGCACTTTGTAAGTTTACAATCACAGTTCTTGTTTAGGACTTTGTGCATTGCTGAACCTGGCAGCTGTAAGTGTCTGACAGCAGCACAGATGAACTTTGTAGGAGAGCGATCAAAGGCTTGTCTTACAAGATCGATGTTTTCCTCAGATGTTATCCAACACTGTCCCTATCTCCATGAGTTTCTTGTGCCATGAACGAATTGACGGACGTGACGGTGGATCTCTTCCATACTTAGTTCTGTAGTTTCCCTAAGTCTGCGTATCCGATTTTGTTTCAATAAACCATGACACACATTGTGCCTTTGCTTAAGGAGTAACCATTTTTTAGGGGTTCATTTAACAGTACCTCTTTCATCAACAGGGTACCTGAAATACACAAATGCAATGTGATTAAAAACTTTGATAACTGCTGAGTACATAGAACAAATCTGATTAAGATATCTCATCAATGGCTTTTTTAATATATTTTTTTTAAATTTTTTACAATTGTACATACACACACACACACACATATATATATATATATATATATATATATATATATATATATATATATATATATATATATATATATATATATATATATATATATATATATATATATATATATATATATATATATATTGTAATTTTTTCTTTCCTTTATATGTAAGTCTAATTATGCATAAGGTCATACTAATATGGGAACCACACTGGAATATTGCTTCACTGATATACACGCCAACCCGATGGTAATTACGCCATAAATTACTCACAGAGCATATCTGTTAAGAGGGAAGGAAAGTTACCCCTTAAGGTGAAAAAAGTTGAAAGCTGATTAAATTTTTCCTGTCTTATTATCGATTGTTAATATAGTAAAAACATGATGAAAGTCCCATCCTTTGTTGCGAGTCGTCATTTGCTCTTTGCAAAACACATCAATTCATGGAAATATGTTCACGTGCATAAATGTAAATACCGATATACCCTCTTTGCCCATTATGTCCTTGATACTGGTCATCTGAAATCTTTCGAAACAACCAAAAGCGTGAAGTTTCAATCATTTTGGAGGGGTGCTTCAGCTACCAATGTCATTAAGGAATGTGTCCTGCTTATTAAAGGGGTGGAATGGTTTTTTTCTGGTGAACTCGCTGGAAGGAGATCTGAGAAACCTGTTTTCAGGTAATGATTGCCTAATCAAACACTTAGAATGATTAAATATCCCATTGAAAATGAAAACATACTGCTGACAAAGTGTAGTATTCTCTCTCTCCTTGTCTCGTTTCAAAAAGCGATGATCAAGAGCAAAATATGGAAGATTTTCTTTAATCAACTCCCCAATTAGTATATCCAAGAAAAAAAAGACAAATATATCAAAAATAAACAAAAGTTCACGAAATAGCAAATGCTATGATTAAAAGAACATTTACTCAATCATAAACATGAGGAGATATTCCGCCCGGTGAAGCATGGATCCCCTGAAAAGTTCATTATATGACCCTCTTCGCACAACGAAGGTAACGAACACCTGTCATTAGAGAATGGCCAAGCGATGCAATGCTCGTGAAAAAGAGGAAACGAGCGATGCAGAATGGCGATTCAGCGTAATAAATGGACAGGATTAAATATTGCTTCCAGTTATCTTCAGAGTTATTCATCGGTGTACCTCGAAATAAAGAACACCCATTCTTCCATGAGTGGTGTTTCAAATGGTATGATCATATATGTGATTATTAAGTTGATGTAAGGCGATGAGTCCATTTTCGTACTTTGAAGCACACTGAACATGCCGATACTATGAGCGGTGAATATTTGAATTATTATTAATACTCTCTCTCTCTCTCTCTCTCTCTCTCTCTCTCTCTCTCTCTCTCTCTTCTCTACTCTCTATATATATCTATATATATATATATATATATATATATATATATATATATATATATATATATATATATATATATATATATATATATATATATATATATATATATATATATATATATATATATATATATATATATATATATATATATATATATATATATATATATATATATATATATATAATTTTTTTTTTTATACGGCTGTTCGCCCTCGATGTATTTAGGTGTAGGAATGTTAGTCAGATTGACCTCGACAGAGAACATCTCTGCCCGTCCTGGTAGGCTAGCCAGTTCAAAATAACAATCAGTAGTAGACAAATGGCGCCACATAGGCTGGACAGTTTATAAACAAAATATGCTAGGGCATTAGGGACCTAAGCCTCAGAGAGGGTTTACACTCAATGACCCCTAGTTATGGTGGCCCTTAAGCTTTATTCTATGTTGCGATGCCTTTGTCAAGGTCGGATTGCCCGGGCGGTATGTCAAGAAGCTGCCTCATCTGGCGGGCGAGGTCGGTCAGAGAGATTCACGCGGTCACTGAACCAGGGTGACGCTGCGTCGTTAGGAACGATATTCTTTGTTCTTTATTACTTTTACTCCTACGTCTATCTTAATTAGTGAATTGGGAAGACTGCCAGAATACGACTCCTGAGGTCCCTATATTTTTTGCAGCGACTCGACATTCACGGTAAGTCCGATTCTTGTTGAAGCTTCGTCGATTGACTAGTACATTTCTGTATTTCACATTTTTTCTTTGTTTTCTTCCTTCAGCCACCACTTAGGTATATGTGTTTACGAAGTCTAGATTAAGCCAAATTATTATATTGTTAGCTTCAACCCCGTTATTCCAGTAAAATACCTAGGATTTAGGGTAAGGAAAATCAGGTTAAATCTCGATGCTTTTGTATGCCTTGCGTCCGAATGTTTGGAAGAACCGTTGCGTTTAAAATCAAATTCATCTCAAATATTCTTGTTAAGGTTAATTACCCTTAACTGGAGACCTATATTAACGACTGTCTTTGAGGTTAACTTTTGGCTTCAAGTGGCAGGTTACATGTAATCTTGGTTTGCAGGGCCGAAAAAATTACGTAAATTGAATAATACATGATCAGCCAAGACCCTCACACGTAAATATATATATATATATATATATATATATATATATATATATATATATATATATATATATATATATATATATATATATATATATATATATATATATATATTTCCACAAACAACAAAGCTTATGGCATCAATCACGTTATTTATTTAAACAAAGGACAAAACAGTTTGTCGGAGAGAGAGAGAGAGAGAGAGAGAGAAAGGATTAGAATATAATGCTGGCAAGACCAACACCTATACAAAACTCCGAGAAAACGTGAAAGGATAATATTCATTTAAACACGTGAGTCGTAATGCATTAACCATGAAGGATTTTAGTCAGTGTCACTGGACAGAGAAGAAATGTTTATTTCTCTAAACGGCGTAGTGTAAATTATACCTATCTATCACTCGGATATTTGGACAAATATTAATTATCTTTCTAGTTTCTGTTTTTATTGTTTTGTGAAACAGAAATTCTGCTACGGTTTTTAGGTATCATTGCTATTTTTTTTTACCTTATTTTCTTCGTTGTGATGACGGAGATATTGAAGAATCAGCTCATTTGCATACAAAAGCTGTTAGCCTGATATTTATAACGCCTTGTAAACCGAAACCAATATGGACAAAGAACACCACAATAAAATATGCAAGTTAAGGTTTGGCTCTTGAAATGTGGTGAGGGTTACGAAATACGTTGAATGTCCTTCATATTCTGGGTATGAGCAATTTTTTTCTTAATAAATCAAGTGTAGAAATAGAAGACAGACAATAGAGAGATAGAGGAAGAGGAAGAGAAAGGAGCAAATTTCCTTAAAGTCATCCAGTCTAACCACGGAAACTAGAATCTGAAGGCTTACTATTTTTAGTGTATCTGTTGAACGCTAAGTACGAACAATTTTGGGGATGTGTATGCAAAATGCATAAGCTTTGTCTATATTTTGACCTTAATCGTTGCGCGAATAAAATGAAATTATATTTATATAAGGTGAAACTATTCGTAGTGTGGTTATACAAAGGTTTCAAGTTGTGAAGATATTGTATGAAAAAGTTATCCCGTATTTGAAATTCATGATTGCATTAAAATTTTCTGCGTCCCCAAATTTTTATGACTAATCCACTGAAAAGATTACTCTGAGAATGAAAAATATACATCCAATGTAATGCTTATGTCATTGCCTTGGAGGGGAGTATGAACAATAAGGGCAATTAAATAAAAGTCGGTTCGACGTTTCCGCCCTTTAGAGTAGTATATCATTATTGTGTTCAGTTAGGTATCGGGCTGCGTTTTATGAGAGTTGAAAAACACCCTTTCATGTGACAGAAAAGGATGATGATTATTGTAAGAAGATATCAATAAGAGATTTAGAAATGAATCACAAAGACACAACTTGGCTGTAACAGACTGGTAGTGTTTCTCATTATGTGATACATTGACATAGAACTAACTAAGATAAGTTTGTTGTTTCTCATAATGATGAAAGATTTTCTTCCTTCTGGATGAATATTGTGGAGATAAATATTCAAAAATAATATATTTTCAGGTGAATGCAATCAGTTTACTATGTACTTGATAAATAAATTATAAAGCAATGTCCAAAGAATTTGACAGGCAAGAAAGATCAAAGAAAGGTGATTAGTCTGTGAAGAGCGGCGTGAGGGAAGAGAAGTCGAATTTTCCTTTGGCACTCGAGAATAAGGCAGACGCATTCTCAAGACCTGAGAATCAAGTCAGCCTTTGTAAGGAATGTCGTTTTCTTTTCTAGCACCGTTTCATTTCTCTCTCCTCCACAATTTCATTTTCCACAGATATATTGAACAGTATACATAAGAGAGTTCTGTATAGCCAAATTCGTCTTCATTATGAATAATTTTGGGAACGCTGAAGTGTTTGCCAGTTTACACACACTCATACACACACATTACACACACACACACACACACACACACACACACACACACATATATATATATATATATATATATATATATATATATATATATATATATATATATATATATATATATATACTGTGTATATAAATGTACATATGTGTGTTTATATATATATATATATATATATATATATATATATATATATATATATATATATATATATATATATATATATATATATATATATATATATATATATATATATATATATATATATATATATATATATATATATATATATATATATATATATATATATATATATATATATATATATATATATATATATATATATATATATATATATATATATACTGTATATATACAATGTACATATGTGTGTTTGTATATATATATATATATATATATATATATATATATATATATATATATATATGTGTGTGTGTGTGTGTGTGTGTGTGTGTGTGTGTGTGTGTGTGTGTGTGTGTGTGTGTGTGTGTTGTAAGACTGAATCGTTTAATTATGACGACTAGCAAAGTGAATCTAACTCAATGCTCAAAAACCAGATAAGACTGACTACGCCTGAAATGAATCTTTTTGACAGTCAAAACCTAATGGAGCCTGTGTTCCAAAACTGAATGCAATTTACCTTTTCCTTTCTATCAAATAATGTTCCTGTGTTCAATTCAAACTATTGGCATTTAGAGAGTGGTAAAGCTTTTATCTACAATATTATGTTCTTCACCTCCCCTTTTTGTTTCATTTATAGAAGCATTTTATGGCTTTATTCAGGTACACACGCACACAAACACACACACACACACACATATATATATATATATATATATATATATATATATATATATATATATATATATATATATATATATATATATATATATATATATATATATATATATATATATATATATATATATATATATATATATATATATATATATATATATATATATATATATATATATATATATATATATATATATACTGTATATATACAGGGTGTCCATAAAGACTCTACCAGTAAAAAAAAAAAAATTTACAAAAACCATCACTGAGATATCTTAATCAGATTTACTCTATGTACTCAGCAGATATCAAAGCTTTTAATCACACTGCATATGTGTATTTCAGGAACCCTGTTGATGAAAGAGATAATGTTAATTGAACCCCTAAAAGATGGCTACTCCTCACGAAAAGGCACAATGTGTTTCATGGTTTAACAAAACAAATTCCATACGCTGACTCAGCAAAACTAGAGGTAAGTATGGAAAAGATCAACCATCATGTACGTCAGTTCGTGCATGGCACAAGAAACTTATGGGGATAGGGACAGTGTTAGATAAAGGGAGGAGTGGATGACCAAGAACATCTGAGGAAAACATCGACTGTGTAAGACAAGCCTTTGATCTCTCTCGTATAATGTCATCCATACTGATGCCAGACACTTACAGCTACCACGTTCAACAGCTCACAAAGTCCCACACAAGAACTGTGATTATACGCTTAAAAACCGCAACTCATACAGTCACTCAAGCCAAATGACAGATCAAGATGAAAAGAGTTTGCAGCTAAACCCCTTGTGGCTGGGTGACATATATACACTATATGTTTACCTCTAGCTTTGGGGTGGATTTCAGGTCACATATATTTAAGTTCAGGATTTTGTGCCATACAGTTTGAACAAATTTTGTGGGAAAAATGTTCCATGATCCATGAATCACTATTGGCAACTCTTCAGATAGCAGTCCGAGAGTCAGAGTTAGGTGAGAAAGATTCAGTCTTGCTTGAAGTGGTAAAGGGAAATGTCCCAACTTCCCATCCAAGCATGACTCGTAAATATTTTACAATAAAAATATTCAGAATTTGTTAGTGATTTTAGTTTGTATCTGCTATGATATTGTGTGAGCTGTAATTATAACCTTACGAAACAAAATAAAAAAATCATAAAAAAACTCATGACTTGGTAAAGTTAACATATTTTTACGACTGTCTTTTGGAAAAGAGTCCCCACACGGGGTTGGAAACATTCACTTTCAACGTCCCTTGGAAGGTACAGAAAATTTTAAAGAATTTTTTCTTATAGCATGTGCATATGTATATCTTCCTCTTTCCATTGATGTGTTTTTTTTTAAGTTGGACATCCTTAAATCTACCCCAGTCTAGGGGTGAGCTTCATATATATTTAGCCCAGACTGAGAGGTTAACATGCTGGAACAAATTTCTGAGGATGAAATGTTTCTCAACAGATTTTGTTTCGGTGATGAGGCAACCTTTCGTGTTTCAAGGAAATTGAACACACATAATGTGAGAATCTGGAGATCAGAACATCCCCATGTGACTAGGAAACTTCATTGAGATAGTCCAAAGGGAATGTGTGATGGGGGATCATGTGCAAGTGAATCATTAGTCCATTTTTCCACAACAAGACATCAGTTACTGCAGATGTTTGCATTGACCTTTTGACTGAATATGTGCCACCATAACTAGATAACCTTCAACCAACCATCATTTTCCAGCAAGATGGTGCACCACCACATTGGGGACTGGATGTTCGTTGGTTCCTAAATCAAACATCTCCGGACCTGTGGATTGGCCACCTCGTTCACCAGATATCACTCCCCTAGACTTCTTTCTATGGAGTTATGTTAAAGATATTGTGTATCGAACACAGATATGGGACATCACTAATCACAAGCAAAAGATCACTGATGCCATTGCCATCATTGATGAGGCTATGCTGCAGTGGACATGGCAAGAAATTAAGTACTGTCTTGATGTGCTTCGCGCAACTGATGGTGCCCATATCTAATCTTCATTTTGTTATTTATTCCTTTTGTTTGTCTGTTCATTAAACATGCTTCTGTAATATATCTTTTGAACTGTAAAGAGAATTTATGGACACCTAGAAATAGGGCCTCCCGAAAACACATAAAGATGGGATTCCTTTACGTCCCATGATATCTAGCAGGGGCTCTTTCATGTGTAAATTATCAAAATGGCTTGCAGACCTGTTATCACCCTTTCTAGGAACCTTCTCATCCTCCCACGTCAAACGTGCAGAGGATTTTATATAAAAATTTAATAGTTTAAACATGCCCTCAAATAACATCAAATTGTTCAGCCTCGACGTCGAGTCATTATTTACCAAAGTCCCGATCGCCGACGTGTTGTCTTTCTTAAAGAGGAAGCTACAACCATATGAAGACCATTTTCCTCTTGGCATAGATAAAACCCTCAAACTTATCAACCTGTGTGTAACTAACAACGTGTTCTCTTTCAATGGTAATTTTTACAAAGAAAAATTTGGCTGTAGCATGGGAAGTCCCCTATCACCTCTTTTAGCAAACTTGTACATGGAATATTTCGAAATAGAAATTTCGTCATCTATCAAACCCCATAATATGATCTGGCTCAGATACGTAGATGACATTTTTACTTTCTGGGACAATAGCTGGGGAGACTTTAATGAATTTTTTAATACACTAAATTAGCTAGTTCCAGCCATAAATTTTAAAAAGGAATGGGAAAAGGACAGAAAACTGCTGTTCCTAGATGTACTGATCATAAGAGAACAGAACAGATATGCATTTACAGTATACAGAAAAGCCACCTTCGCTGTTTCCTACATTCATTTCTTAAGCTACCACGACGTCTCCATAAAGATCATGGTAGGGTGCAACTTATTCCTCAGAGGACTTAGGATATGTTCACATGGGTACCTAGATAAAGAATTCAACACAATCCGCCAACACTTAACGCAACTGCTCTATCCACCACACATCATCGAGAGGGCTATTAACAAAGCGAATAAAATATACTATAGAGGTCCCACTCACAACAGACAAATAGATTTTAACAAAAAAATAAAGCTTCTGTACAACGAAAACAGTCAAAAAGCCACTGAACACGGGAGCTTGTTCATTAACGTATACTTAAATAACAAAGGGGAAGAAGCCGAAGTTTACAAGATACCGTGTAGCAATTGTAATGACATTTACGTGGGGGTGACATGTAGATTGCTTTCACAAAGAATAACAGAGCACAAAAGATCAGTACGTTACGCTTCGGAGAGTCCGGGGATTTTCCTATATATCAGAAATACAAACCATATCATAAACTGGAGAGGGGGGGGGGAGCTGGTTTTCAAAAGTAGCTGTCCATACAAAAGAAAGATGCTGGAATCTGCTATCATCAATCAAACCAACAATATGAACTTGTCAGGAGGA
The DNA here is from genome assembly GCF_040412425.1 of Macrobrachium rosenbergii. Taxonomy (NCBI): domain Eukaryota; kingdom Metazoa; phylum Arthropoda; class Malacostraca; order Decapoda; family Palaemonidae; genus Macrobrachium; species Macrobrachium rosenbergii. The sequence goes on from NC_089784.1 coordinate 44,126,682, forward strand.
CACTGGAAATGGGACGACATCGACGCTTTATTCCTCATACCACTTCTGAAGGTGTTCCAGGGCACACGACCACCAGAATCGTTGGCATACTGGAGTTAATGGGCCGAAAACCACTAGGGAACAGTTTACTCTCCTCCTTCTTAGGAAAGTCACCTGCATACCATCGGAGACTTAATGCCACACATATATGCTTTGTATATATACCCTTGTAACATTTCATCTGTCCATATTTTTCCAGTGAACAGGGGCACAGAAGGAAGTGCCGGAAATATATGGTTGCGATGTTCAAATAGTGTTTTTGGGCCTTTTTATCTTCATATTATACTGCAGCATTACAGTAAAAGACATTCATATATATATATATATATATATATATATATATATATATATATATATATATATATATATATATATATATATATATATATATAAAACGGTGGTTCGAAATTGGACCCCCACTCTTCACAGAACAAATGGAAAGTTATATACGATCATGAAGCTAAAATATCGCTTATATCAAAACCACGCTACTCGGGAATATCCGATGGGGAATTATCACCGAAGGGACATTTATAAGTGATAAATGGACGGCACTGCCGAGTCTCGATCCCACGACACAGACGCGCATCCAGCTCTCTCAGTCGACGCTAACCACTGAGCTATCAAGAGAGGTTTGTTAACGCCGAGTCTGGTGTACTTTATTTACCCGTCGACAGCGGGAAATTGTACATTTAGCTTCGGCATTAACCCACTCGACCATGATAGTTCATTGGTACGTTTGGAACACGCAGCTCTTTTTATGACATTTTATCACACCGTGATTTATATACGATCATGAAACTACAAATAATTCCCCATCGGGGATATTCCCGAGGTAGCGTGGATTTGATATTAAGTGATATTTGTAGCTTCATGATCGTATATAAATCACGGTGTGATAAAAAATGTCATAAAAGAGCTGCTGTTCCAAACGTACCAATGAATTATCATGGTCGAGGTGGGTTAATGCCGAAGTTAAACAATTTCCCCGCCTCGACGGGTAAATAAAGTACACCAGACTCGGCATTAACTTATACCTCTCTTGATAGCTCAGTGGTTAGCTGTCGACTGGATTCGCTGGATGCGCGTCTGTGTCGTGATCGAGACTCAGCAGTGCCCGTTCATTTATCACTTATAAATTCCTCTTCGGTGATAATTCCCCATCGGGGATATTCCTGAGGTAGCGTGGATTTGATATTAAGCAATATTTGTAGCTTCATGATCGTATATAAATATCGGTGTGATAAAAATGTATATATATATATATATATATATATATTTATATATATATATATATATATATATATATATATA
>NC_089784.1:44133034-44170534 GCF_040412425.1 Macrobrachium rosenbergii
AAAATAGATGGCGAGTGATGCCGATGCTAAATCTAAACCAAATATCTGGCGCACATGATCTTATTAGTTCGATCTCCATTCATTTACACCAGATGTGCTTCTATTGAGTTATTAGATACGAGGCAAATCATTTTTGCTTTTTCTATGCAAAAATTATGAAATTATTAATTTAGCCATCCCGATTTCAAGCATTCACTATAAGCGTCGCTGCCGGACAATCACTGAATTGAAATTTTGGACCTGAAGCCGACGATCTAGAAAACTCTTAGGCCTATCTTCAGATTCCTCGTGAGAAAATACATGTGGACAAATCTGTAACCGGATAAGGTGCATCCGACTGGGAGGAAATGCACATACACACATATTCAAAACTTTAAAAACGCTTTCGAATATGAGATTTGCATCCAGTGCATTTTTCAACTTGCAAAATCTTCTTTCCATGTCACATTAATATTTTCCCTTGTAAGGTGCAGGAAGGAAACCGTTAGTCATCTGACTTTATGTATAGATTGAAGTGTACGTTTTTGCATGAATTAATGAATACATATTAAAGCCAAAATGAGGTGGATGGGACATTTCAAGCCCCCCTCCCCCTCTCTCTCTCTCTCTCTCTCTCTCTCTCTCTCTCTCTCTCTCTCTCTCTCTTCATTATATTCAGTATGTTCTGAGAAACCTCGACCCAGTAAACGCCACTAACACCCATATCGAAGAGGTAATTCAGTTCTCCATATGATATTGAATATAATGGCATTAATTAAAATAAATGCGTAATATGTGTGTATGAAAGAGCTTAGAACCCTACGAGAAGAGACTCTTTCAATCTTCAGCAATAAGGTGATCCATAACGGGTAATTAGGTAAGTACAAAGTGTTTGTTGATGTTTTAGTATGAAATAAACATTAAAACAGGACTAACAAGAAAGGTTATCACGATTGAAATATGATACCCATGATTTCCTTATTAATGACAAATGATAAAGTAAAGCCCCTTACTCATCAAATATATTGTTTCTCATGGAACAACAAGAGTGTTCATCAAAGAGATTCCAGAAAAATGAAAGAATACTGTCTCATAATCGAGATACATTGACACGGCAAAAGGTGTATTAAGTAGGAGCATTCTCTCTCGTCTTCATAGTTAAATAAAAGAGAAAATTCAATGATTTAAAAAGAAAAACAGTTATTCTCTTTATCTGTGAGAAACTTTTGTTTGGCAGAAATAAAATTTAAATGTTATCGTTTATCATTTAAATATTTTCAGAAAAAAACGAAAGGTGATTAAATATAAACAGGTAAAAAATGCACCGAAGTTTCTTCAGAGCAATTGAATTTTCTGTACAGCGTATAATGCTGTATGAGCCGCGACCAATGAAATTTTCAGCCACGTCCCGGTGGTGGCCTGTCCTATAGGGTTCCAGACGCGCGATCATGGCTAACTTTATCATTAAATAATATAAAGACTACCGAGGCTAGCAGATTTAATTTTGGTATGTTTAATGATTGGAGGGTGCATAATCAACATACCAGTTTGTAGACCTTTAGCCTCAATAGTTTTTACGATCTGAAGCCGGACAGAAAAAGTGCGGACGGAGAGACAAAGCCATCTGAATAGTTTTCTTTTAAAGAAACCTAAAAAACTAGCAACTGGAAAAAACGTCGGCGCCTGACATCATCATGTTTCTGTGTTATCAGATAATAGTCCTTAAGTGTTTGGTGTCAAGTGTCGCATTTTTTCAACTGATTATTTTTTTGGGGGATTTACAGTTTTCAATCTCTGAGTTAAAACAATAATGATACTTCTTTGTACTGATTTATATATATCCGTATATATATATATATATATATATATATATATATATATATATATATATATATATATATATATATATATATATATATATATATATATATATATATATATATATATATATATATATATATATATATATTGATATGGTTGAAGCTGAATGCTACGGTAACTTACCTTTGGAAGATGAAATCTCACTCTAATAATGGGTTCAGGTAAAACTTAATCAATTATATTTACATTTACAGAACGCACCTGTCAGAAGAATGGAAAGAGTAGATTAAGAGGTAACAGAGTCCTGTCGTATAATAAGGTTAATAAACAAATGGATAATTCTCAGAAGAAACTCAAAGGGAGCCTGCTTCAAAAGGGAGAGGAACAGTTGTTATACCACTGCACACACAAGATGATAAACAGATCCCCAGCAGTTATCTGCAATCGAGAACACACATGGTTACTTAGCTGCAGTAAGGTGCTTTGATCAAGGAATCGATGAATTGCACAGAAGGTGCTTAGAAAGGACTCGATTCCGATAATTCTGGCTTTAAACAATTACATCACACTTTACTTCACTGATTCATAAAACAACACAAAATAAAAGTAACACAGGTCTTATTAAAACAACACAAAATAAAAGTAACACAGGTGTTTTTGTAAAATATCGCACTATGAAAAGGAAATGGAAAATAGCAAAAGATTGACAGGGGCGTGACTGAGGTAAGAACCTTGGCTCTGGTATATTACCTCCTTCAGCAGACGGATTCCTCATCTTCCGAGGGGAGAGGGGTGCTCTAGCGATGGAAGATAGTGTTAAGGGGCTTACTACAAAAGTAACTGGGCCTCTGGACAGCCGTGTGGGATAGCAAGGGGCAGCTCAAGGGAGCAAAAGGGAGGACGGAAGTGTCCTGGGTAAATTCCAATGTCTTCTAAGAACGTTGTGCCTGGGTGTTGCCCTTTAATCTCGTCAGAGGATTAAGATCCTGCTCCTTGTTGATGGTGCTGTACGGTAGTGGGATCCCATTTTCTATAAGGGTTGCGAATGTGGGACGTGGGTTCATCTTGGCCCAAGTGTTCAAGATGGCGCCGGTCACATGGGCCAGACACTAAGTGCTGGCTTTGCTTGCCTTAGGCGGGATTAGCATCTCCAACAGAACAGCAAGTGAAATCATGGTCTTTGAGCAGTCATTTGGACAAGAAAAAGGGATTAAGAGCTCACCTGAAAGGGCAGCGGTGAGAGAAGTCAATAAGGGTGAATTTTACCCACAATAAACTATTATTATACAACACACACACACACACACATATATATTTCAGAAAATATGGCTGATTTTAACATTGAAGGTACAGAGTGTGATGGAAGAATTTTGATTGTGAGATGGCAATTGTCGTGAGCTCGTCACTTGCAGAATCGTTACATCCAGCAAAATAGTTGATCATCTCAGCAGTTAATGTGATGAACACGTGATATTGGCCGGGTCATATGACCAAGTTGGCATGAGCGTACATGAGTTCGTGTGTTACAGAATCTGATTTTGTGTCTAATTCTGCACAAAATTAGTTCAATGTTCATTAGCAGAGCTAGAGCGAGATCGTGAAGACATTATCTTTGAGTGTATAAGCTCTTAGAATTGGCAGAATAAGGTACAGTCTGTGGGCTCTTCGTTTTTCTGTGAAGTGTGTGAACTCATGTTTTTACATGTTTCGAGACATTTGATCTTAAAGTGGATGTAGCATTTTACCATTTCAATATTTATTTTATTGTGTTCTATATTTCCACTAGTATGCTATTTACTTCCATGCATTTTAGACTTTTCATTATTATGTTTTTGCACTGGTATATTTTTGGGAGCATTATCTGTGTTTAACTTTTTCGACAGATGTCATGGTTGTGGTGATGACTTGTGGGCAATAACATAATGTTATCATGTTGGTGTGATCATAGAGAAAGACAGACGCAAACCTTTGCAATGTCTAGTATTTTATGGGAGATTTGGAGACTAGACTTTACAAAGTCTATAATGGAATATGAGAATTTTTTGAATTTGCAGGCTATTAACCATAATAATCTCAGATTTTTAGTTGACTGAGACTAAATCTTGAGTTAGATGTTTTCTTTAATTGACGATTTCATTTATGATACCTAATCTTGCTTTGTTTGTTCATTACTTGTTGGGTTGCTTTAAATAATAAATCATTTTTGGTAGTGAAAGACTGAGTTTTCCTTATACGACCCATTTCATTCTTAATGTCGAGAGAGAGAGAGAGAAATCCAAGCGAGAACGAAAGAGATCTTTGTGACGTTCGCGAGAAAAAGAGAGAGAGAGAGGGGAAAGCCGCGAGAGAGAGAGAGAGAGAGGAAAAAAGGGCCGATCTTCCCCGTCGCCTTCTGAAGATAGACCAATCGGTACGTTACGTAATATTCCTACCCAGAATATTCTTATCTGTTTCCAAATGGTGTAACAGATAGAATTGGTGGCAGCGATTAAGTAGAAATACTGTCGGTGTGTAAGTGAAATGATAGCAGCGTGAAAGTAAAATAATAGCAGCGTGAGAGTTTTAGTCGATTTTTTTTTTTAAATAGACTAATTGGTAACGTTGATGCCCAAGACACGGGACAGCCTGAGGCGGTTTGTGACTGAGCAAGATGAATGATCACCAGTTTTAGAAGAACGAGTGCCATAAGAGGGTGTGATAAGTGTGTGTCGTGATTACGTGTTTAATATGGGGAATCTTTTTTTTCTGTTTCTATTCGAGTATCGGGAGTGGGGAATTGTGAATAGATCTGGGTGATCTCTAGAGTAATTTGTGGTTAAGGAAATACCCAAATAAGTGATTAGTGCATTGTGAGCACTACATGTGGTGATTCAACAAAATCACTCCTATCTTTTTCTCTGCTTCGTCTTCGAGATGGTGACGTCACAGGTTGCACAGAGCTTCTGCCTTTCTGTTGGCAGACCGAGGCTGAGTAACCCTGTTTTCAGTTTTTCTTTTAGGAGGGCTAACTTTCGCTTTTCTCCTGTTTTTTCTTTCTTTTTTTGTTTCATCTTATGTTGTTATGCCCAATGAATTTGCGCAAATGAAGACTCAGACGGTAGCTGTCCCAGTCGGTCGTGACCATAAGATAAATTTTAATGCAGCATTACAATTTTTAAGGACTAGTTGATGGGAAATTAACACAGAATGTAGAGACATTTATTGAATCAGTTGATAAATATTCCGGAATTTAGGAAGATTACGGTGGTGCTGATGCTTTGAGAGAAGCAAAGGCTTTTTTAGATCTAGACAAAGGAGACATTGGCGAACGAGCGCGAGGTTTCGTTCAGAAAAGTGTAAAACTTGGAAAGAACTTCAGGAATTCCTTACTCACGTCGTATGGCGGAGTTGACTGCGAGTGCATTGTTCTTGAAACTTGCGTGCCCTTATCAGAACTAGAAGGGTAATGATTCATTAATAGCACAAAGCCGCTTTATTTGATGCAGTAGAGATAAAGAAATCTATGATAAACTCTACATGGGTAAATGGAAATAATATTTCTTTAGATAATTTTGAAAATCAAGCACTTTGCTTGCTTAACGTCAGTCCCAGATATAATTACAGATAGTTTTGATAAAAGAATTGATCATCAGGACGCCAGATGAACTTTTTGTTTGCACAGGTTAACAAAAATCTATCAAAAATGCCCACGCTAGACAGTAGTTTTGTAAGGAGGTGCCAGATTTTCAGCTGGCAGTGTCAAAACCGCAGAATGTGAACTCCTCAAATCTAGGAAATGATGCAGGAGCGAAATCATATGTGCACAGTGGAATTGAGGAAACCTCAGAGAGATCAGTACCAACAATTCGTTGTTTTAATTGTGATGTGAGACATAGTAAATCAAATTGCAGAGTGAGATATTGTTCAGCTTGCAAATCTTCAGACCATGGATGGAGATTTTGCCCAGCCACAAAGAATAGAGAATATTCAAGAAAACACGGGTAGTTTTTTGTGGTTAGATATGACAGGAGAATTTTAACATGATGCAAGTTCTAGGTACACAAACGAACATCAGAATTTTCACAAGATCAGGTCGAAAACAGACACAGGATAACAGCAATCAGGTCTTAGAATCACCAGAACCTAGCCCAATTGTACGTGGATTTTCTAATGGCAGTGAAATTCTATTTTCATTGATTCTGGTAGCTCAGTTAACCTAGTAAATGCTGACTTTCACTGAAGTTTCCAGAGTGTAAATTATCCCTACTAAATGAGACAGTGTGTGACGTACAAGAGGAAACTGAATATTTTAGGTTCATCATTTCTACGCTTTGTATCGGCGAAAGGACAATAGTAGAATCATTTTTGGTCATAGAAGGATTAGCCTTAGGTGAAATGGTTTCATAGGACACCCTTGCATGCGGCATAACATCAACATTCTTACGTGAATCTAGGGATTGGAAATAGGTGAGTCAGGTTGTTTTGTTCCATATATACACAGGAAAAACTTATGAGAAACCGACGCAGTCTGAGACATGTGTAACACAGTCATTAGAGAGTGAAGACATTCCGCAAAAGTCTTTCAAAGGATTTTTGTTGGATGATATTGAGTTGCAACCACGAGTTCCTACATTGGTTAAAGTGTCGATGAAAGAGAAAAAGTTTCATTCTCAAGTATGCGTTCTTGAGGGAACCGAGAAATTCAAAGACGTTGTGAGTACGGTGTCAGTAAATGAAGTTTCATCGCAGGCGTAACTACAGTAGAATTAGTTAGCTATCAAGACTCAGTGAAAAATATCGCTAAGGGTACTTTTATGTAATTGATTTTGAAGAGTTTAAGGAAGAACATAAGATAGTGAATTTTGTGGAGACAGTAAATACGTTTCAGGAGGAGCTGCAATTCAGAAGTCAAGTTTTCACGAACATTTGGCTAAAGCTGATTATTCTGAGTATTCAGATAAAGTAGAGAAAGTGTTGAAAGAATATTTAGATATCATTGCTTTGAAGGGAGATAAATTAGGAGTTACAGATGTTTTAGAACATTCAATTCGCCTAGAGAAAGGTACAAATCCCATATATATTCCAGCATATCGAATTCCCTTTAAGATCAGAGAAGAAGTAGAAAAGGAAGTTCAGAGATGGGAGTCGGAGGGAATTATTAGGCAAAGCTCTTCGCCCTATAACTTTCCTTTATTAGCGGTTCCGAAGAAAGACGGTAGTATCAGAGTTTGTGTAGACTTTCGTAAATTGAACGAGAAGACATGCCCAGATAGATATCCTGTAGCTTGTTTGCCTGATTTGTTTGTTGAGATCGGTGGCAAGAATATATATTCATCTATAGATCTTATGCAATGGTTTGGCAGGTCTGCTTTATGAGAGTAGCCGTAAATATACAGCATTTTCGGTACCAAAGGGACATTACGAGTTTAATAGGATGCCTTTCGGATTACAAGGGTCCCCAATAACATTTACTAGACTGGTTAACACAGTAATTCATGGTTTGTTAGGAAAGTCGTTGTTTGTGTACATGGATGACATTCTCATATGCACAGATACGATTGAAGAACATCTGTGGTGTTAAAAGAAGTCCTCAAGCGACATGGTTCACTGGATTAAAGGTCAAATTGGCCAAATGTGAGTTTCTGAAGAGAAACATTGTCTATTTAGGTCATGTTATCTCTAAAGAGGGAGTCAGAGTGAATGATGAGAAAGTTAAAGCCATTGTGAGTTTTCCAGTTCCCAAAACCAGGAAACAGATTCGTTCGTTCCTAGGTATGTCGGGTTTCTTTCGCCGTTTTGTGCGGAATTTTTCTACAATAGCGTCTCCATTGACAGATTTGTTACAAGAAGACGTTAAGTTTGTTTGGGGTGACAGTCATACTAGCTTTGAGAAGCTTAAGAACGCTTTGGTGAACCCACCTGTTTTGAAGTTTCCAGATTTTAATCAACTGTTCACCTTAGTACTGACGCGAGTCAGAAGGTATAGGGTGCGTGTTTGATAAAAATTTAGGGAAAATTACACCCAATTGCTTTTTATAGCAGAGTCTAAAACGCGTGGTAATAACGAAAGGCTGATGTCAAGTTGTGGGACAAGGAGGTTTTCGCAGTCGTCTCAGCCTTGTTCATTTTAAGATGTTGTTGTTGGGAAACAGTTGAGACTTTACAGATCATCAACCGTTGTTAGAGCTTCTTTTAATAAGCCATATTTATCACCCAAGAGCGCGTTGGTTTTTGACATTGAGAGATTTTGATAACCAAATACATTGAAGGTAAGCATAATGTGGTTGCAGATGCATTGAGCAGATATTTCCAGTCGAGGATGAGGGAGTGCAACTGAATCCTGTGGGAGACGAGAGTAAACATTTGCGTCTAATGTCCTGATACTAGTAGTTCGAGATATCGCATATAAAGGACATACACGTTTCTACAGTGCATACTTCAGAGAGAAATAGTGGAGTCGGCAGTCTCGGAGTGAGGATTTGTTGGTTCGTGATATTGAGGGTAACGCTGTGTTATATTACGGGTGAAAATGTCACTGGGGACATAGGCTTGCTCGAACAAAAGCAAGATGGAGAATAAATTGTTGTCAGATGCTAAGGCATTTCTTAGGGAGTTTCACTGAAGAAAGGGTATGTTGCCTTTTTCTGGTCTAGAGTTGGAGAATAATTCTTATTGGTGAGGAAAGTTGGCATAACTTGCGAAGTACTCGAAGCATGGGTGAGATTACACAAATTATCACAGAGAGTCTAGTACCACAAGTTCTAGACATTGTACATTGTAAATTTGGTTCTCCTCATTTAGGTGTGGACAAGACGTATGAAACGTCAGGTCAAGTTCTTTGAAAATATTTTCCGCAGTGGAGGCCTGTAAAGAGTTGCACTGTTTGCAATGCGAATAAGCCGGCGATGACGGTGTCGTGTCGTTTGGGGTTCATATCTGGTACCATATGCCGTTTCCAGAGAGTGCATATGGATATTCTGTAACTTCAGAGTCCGCTTTTATGGTTATAGACATTTATTAGTAGTTGCTGACGAGTTAACACGTTTTGTCGAGATTTTCCACTGAAGTACAAATCAGCTGAGGAAGTTGGTTATAGCTGTCTTTAAGGGGATAATTTGTAGATATGAGGTTCCTGAAATGTCTGATCACAGACAATGGTAGGGAGTTTATTAATAAGACTTTAGAGGGTCTTGCCAATTTGTTGGGGATAAAGAGCATCTATAATCCCGTATAGACCTGGAAGCGAATGGTTATGAGAGGGCGAATCAAAAAGTAATCGAAGCTTTACGCATGACAGTGGGTGGTTCCGATACACATTGGGACAGATCTTTGGATGAAGTGTGATATAGTATCAATACTATGACGAATGACACAATTAAGATATCTCCAGCAGAAGCTTTGTATGGGTACAAGTTGAAAGGACCTTTTGATTTGTTACCAGAGCGAGTTCAGGGTTATGTTATTGTCACTTTGTTGATAAATACAGCGAGAGAAAGATTTGCACGTATCAGTAAAGAACTTGAGCTAGTTCAAGGCGCAATGGTAGAGAAAAAAGTAACGCGAAATCGAGGGGCGGCTTTTTCGATGGGTGATAGAGTGTTTGTTAAAGTGAATGTTCGGAATGATCTGAATTTATAAATTAAGTCCGAAGTTCCACGGACCTTTGAGATTGTAGAGATCAAAAGAGGGAATAGATTTGCAGTAAAAAGATGTAACACGGTGTGACGAAATTAACGCATATTTCGAAGTTAAGGGAAAGTTGGGATGAATGAACATTTGTATATAATTAGAGGGATAGATGGGTTGATATTTGTATATATTGTATATAATACTTATTTTTTTTGTTGTATTTTCTTTTTTTGTCCTTCGTGTTCATTTTGGATGAGTTAGGGAAATAGGAGAAGTAAAAGAGCAGCACCTTTAGTTCTTTTTAGGTGTTATGTGATTGCTGCTATTGGAGCGATGTCCATTGGGAGTTTAGTCAAAGTAGCAGAAGTTTAAAAAGACTTAATAGCTCAGGGGAAACAGTTAACCAAAGGTAAGAGAGTGATAAGAAATTGAGTAATAGTTCGTGAAACAATGAGACGTTCTTTGAATGATTTTGTCAGTTACAGTTGAAGGTTTGAAAGAAGATCTTGATGTGACAATTACATTCCTTACGATCCAACATACCGTTCTTAATGTTGAGAAAGAAACTGGATTTCTAAGGATGAAGTAAATGCAAGTTACTAATTATTGCTGCAGCAGATGGTCGTATGGTGATATATTACCTTTGGGATACTTAGAAAATGTTCTAAGGAATTCCATTATTTACATGGAGCGGAAAAAGTATTGTTCTCACAGGAGGAGATTTGTATTTATATTATAATGTTTTGAGGGTGAGATTGTCTGATCGGGGATTGATAGTATACGTTCCTGTCAGTACAATGAAGCCTTTTGTTAGTTTTGTTATTAGACCTTTTCCGAGTGCTTTTGGAGACTTAGTAGTGATATGGAAGGGATTAGAGATCATGTTCATTTTGGGAGATCAATATCAGAGTTTGGGAGTTGATTATGAGACAGGTTGTAATTCTCATTAGAGAAGCATGCATGCGACAGCAATGTTTTCCAGCTGCAAGCCGTGTCTGTGGGTGGTTGTGAATTGTCTTTAGTTCATAGACAGACTCCGACTGAATGTGACTTTGTACAGTTTCCACGTGAATACCACATGATCACCACCAGTACTCTTACTGCCCTGTATTGCAAAGAGTGCCCCATTACGACGATGTGCCAGAATAACCAGACGACGACGTTCGTTCTTCGAGGGTCCAAGCTGTTCGACCCATCCTGCAGAATCCTGTCTACGGACTTTCTTGTACTTAGCCGTGCTGTGTTCAACAGTTCCGAGAAGATAATCATGCGTCATATGCATAACGATCATGATATAGTTCCAGTGCCTTCGACAGAGATACCGATGACTGTCCCGCCGATGGAAGAGATCGAGGATACGTTCATGGTCAAGTACCGTGAATATTTGTTGCCGACTGTCTTAATAATTTTAGTGGCTATTTTTCTGATAGTTCTTATTATGGGAGAAGAAGCTCATTTGTGCTTGTAAGATTCTCACGCAGGTGCTCTAAGACAATACCCCAGTAGACGGTGGCATGTCATGAGGGCAGTATTCAAGCTGTAGTTCAGTAGATGACACAATTGAGTACAAACCCTATCTGTTATGTTTTATACATATGTTTTTGTTTTAGTTTGCTGTTATGAGAGCGAGACGCTCTTATGGGGTGGCTGAGCACTATTTCAGAAAATATGCATGATTTAACATTGAAGGTACAGAGTGTGATGGAAGAATTTTTGATTGTGAGATGGTATTGTCGTGAGCTCGTCACTTGCAGAATCGTTGCATTCAGCAAATAGTTGATCATCTCAGCAGTTAATGTGATGAACACGTGATATTGGCCGGGTCATATGACCAAGTTAGCATGCACATGAGTTCGTGTGTTACAGAATCTCGATTTGTGTCTAATTCTGCCCAAAAATTAGTTCGGTCGTTCATTAGCAGAGCTAGAGCGAGATTACAAAGACATTATCTTGGAGTGTGGCAAGCTCTTAGAATTAAGTAGAATAAGGTACAGTTCAGGGCCTTTTCTGTTCTTTTCTCTGTGGAAGTGTGAACTTATGTTTTTACCATGTTTCAAGACATTTTGATCTTGTGGGAAGTGGATGTAGCATTTTACCATTTCAATATTCATTTTATTGTGTTCTATATTTACCAGTATGCTATTTACTCATACATTTTAGACTTTTCATTATTATGTTTTGCACTTGTATATTTTTGGAGTATTATCTGTGTTTAATTTTTTCGACAGATGTCATGGTTGTGGTGGGATGACTTTTTAGGGTACAACATGATGTTATCATGTTGGTGTGATCATAGAGAAAGACAGACGCAAACCTTGCAATGTCTAGTATTTTATGTGGAGACTTGAGACTAGACTTTCATAGTCTATAATGGAATATGTGAGAATTTTGAATTTGCAGGTTATTAGCCATAATCAGATTTTTAGTTGGACTGATTAAATCTTGAGTTAGATGTTTTCTTAATTGACGATTTCATTTATGATGCATTTTAATCTCTTGCTTCATTTGTTCATTACTTGTTGGGTTGCTTTAAATAATAAATCTATTTTTGCAGGGAAGATTGTTTTCCTTATACGACCCATTTCCATTTTATCAATGAGAGAGAGAGAAACCAAGCGAGAACGAAAGAGATCTTTGTGACGTTCATGAGAGAGAGAGAGAGAGAGAGGTGTCATGAGAGAGAGAGAGTAGAGAGAGAGGAAAAAGGGCCGATCTTCCTGTTTCTCTGGAAGATATTAGACCAATCGGTACGTTACAATATTCCTAATTCAATATTCTTATCTGTTTCAAATTAAAAATATATATATATATATATATATGTATATATATGTATGTATATATATATATATATATATATGTATGTATATATATATATATATATATATATGTATATATATATATATATATATATATATATATGTATATATATATGTATATATATAAGTATATATAGTGTATATATATATATATATATATATGTATATATATAGATAGTATATATATATATATATATGTGTTATATATATATATATATGTATATATATATATATATATATATATATATATATATATATACATTAGTTGACACTAGAGCATAGAACACACCCAAAATGTAGAGTACACCTGAATATTTAATTATCCCAACCTTCTGTTAGACAGGAAAAGGGATCAAATCTGTCTGTAGTGTAATATCAAAGAATTATTTATAGGTTTTTAAAAATATAATATATATACAAACAGGCAAGTAATACCTCACCATTATAATACTACTTTAACCCAACACTTGACAAACAAAATTTAGTTTCACCATCAGAGCAAGATTAATAAATCCTTGGGGAACCCACCCTTGAGCAAGCATCATGTTGTCCGAAAAACAAAGATTGAATCAATGATTTGCAATTTTAATGACTTTCACACTACACTAAGATTTAGAACATAACACACTTGGAAATTATATCCAATGTAAGTAATCTATTAGTAAGACAATGACGCTCGTGCGAGAAGAGAGTAAGTGGGAGAACCAGGTGTTGTTTTCAAACCACAGCAGCCACCACCAACGGGTGAGAATTTTGCCCTGAGTGTCATAAAACAGGGATAGGTTTTGCTAGATAGACCTTAGATATGCTCTTTCTAAAACTTACTTTCCTTGACCTGTGTACTATGAGTTTTTTCCCATTTCCAGACAAGATCCGTCTCCACCCCAAAGTAGGCTTAGAGCCTGAAGTAAGCAAATCAGCCACCCTCACGTGAAGACACTCGGCCAAACCAACCTAGTGGCAGGACATACCGAAGTCACCCTCACATGAAGACTCTCAGCCAAACCAACCTAGTGGAAGGACATATCAGGTCTCTCTCTGAGTATGCTTTGTTTCTCCCCCCTTTGTCTTCATCACATGGGGGGAAATTGTTATTCCAAACGGACCAAGGAATCTTAATGCAACTGATCACTGCATTTATCTCACCCAGTGGTAAGTCCATTGTGACAATATTTCGGTTCTTCCTCCTTCAACTGAAACTCATCTTCCTTGTTCAAAGTTTCATCTCTCTGAGTAGTCCCTGGCTAAGAACTCAGTAAAGCACATCCTATTTATGAAGTCATATATTAAGTGCATTTATTATTGTCACTTATTTTCCGGGCATATTTTAAACCTGGACATTTCCCATTTCAAGGTTCACTGCACTGACTGCCTTACAAAAGTGTTGCTCACTACTACTGCCATATTATTACATATATATATATATATATATATATATATATTATGGTATGGGCAAAATGTCGACAGAATAAATGTCAACAGCAAAATTTCGACGGTCATAATGTATCGACACTGTTTAAATATCAATGGACTCTATGTCGATAGACAAAATGTCGACGGTCGTTACTTTTTGCACATTACTGGGCCAAGTACCTTAAGCTGCAAAGAAGATCAAAAGGGGAATAAAACTTTCCAAAAATAGTGAAGTGTAATATGAATATCTACTTCAAGCAAAATGATAAGAATTCTAAATATGATTGAAATATGCAATACTGGAATACCGGTACAACGTTATAAATTGCTGGACTGTACTCAAAATTCCAGTACGTCATCAGTGTTATGGTTTCAACTTCAAAGTAACTTCTCAACCTGTGTTTTACTTCAGTATATTACTGTTCTTTCTCCCAACGCCCTTTTAGTGAAGCAAATTAGAGGTTGAACCGGAAATAATTAGCATAAGACATATTTGGTACCATTAGAATCGCATTTTTTTCTAAAGCCTCACTTCATAGCTTTTGGTCAGAAATGTTTTCATAAATATAAACGTAAACAGTGGTTTTATTGTTTTTTCTCCACTTTTCGGCTGTATCATTATTGGATCAAATGTACTACTGTTAACAGGGATCTTATTATACTTTTTTGTATTATTTTGAAAATAGTTTTTACAGTTTCTAAATACCAATATATTCAAGAAATAGTAGTTTTTTTTTATTAAAAGGATTCTGTAATTTAGCTATTTTTGGTGAGTAAATTAATAAAATTTTATGAGTGGAACTAGAATATGTTTTATTCTATGCAAATTTCGATTTTAAGTGTTTTGATAATTTCTATTTTGTTTCATTTTAATTTATTGTAGTTCCATCTTTTGATATCACAGGTTGTAAAGTGGACAAGAAAAGATAAGTGATGGATTGAGAAAAAGAAAACAGTTCGACTACACAAGATCATACGACCATGGATGAAGCATTACATGAATATTGCTGTATTAAATGCAAAGATCCCCAGTCATAACATGAAGATCTCACAACTGTGAAGAAGGAGTGGAAAAGCTTGTTGAATACAGCAAATCAATAGGTGATTATCAAATGACTGATATGCTTTTGACAAGGAAAGCAAGTGGAACAATAATTCGTATTCACAGAGATTGCCAGAAAAGTCTATACAATGAAATGAAACGAAAGTCACCAGAACCAACTGAGAACAAGATGAGAATGCAAAAATTGGTAACAAGACGATCTGAGGTACCCAAGCTTAACTGAAAAAAACAGTGCGTATTATGTGAGAAAGAGTGTATTTACGAAAGAAACCACCCTGATCGCACTGATTGGCGGCAAGTTCAAGTACTTTCTGTGCGGGAAACCTTACTCTCAATCTGCTCTTCTAGAAATGATTAACTCGCAGAAAATGTGAAAAGGAGACTATTGGATTGTATTGATTTGGTAGCAGCTTAAGCACGATATGACTTTCATTGTCGAAATGAATTCAAGAGAAATATACCAGCAAGTTCTACACCTGGAAGACTAAATTATCAAGATAGGATGGCTTATTTCAGTGTGGTTTGCACTAGTTGGAATCTGATGCTGAAATCCACACAGTGACTGAGATCTACAATAGAATGGTAGAAATAACTGGTTCTGAGGATGGTGTGTATAGTCAGAAATGGTTGAAAACAAAGTTCAAGCAAGGTATGGAGACCACATTACTATTTTGAAGGGAGGGTAAAGTAGCAAGGTTTGTTTCTGTAACATGATGGAATACTTGATTAATGACAAATGGTACAGGATCGAAAGTCTAGTGCTGAGGATGAAGCTGGAAGAATAAAATCAATGGCTGCAAATTTGATGTTAGATGATATTCGATCTAGCAATTTCGACTGTGAGTGATACCCAACAACAGAAAAGATGCAGAGTACTGAACATGCATTGAATGGATTCATGAAACTGCGATTGTTTATGCAGTGTATTTATAAAAATACATTAAACAATGCAGTATTGGTAATCAACATTAGTTAGCGCTACCCGTCACGATCATTACCACCCATACTTTTGGGCTGGGTGTAGATGTTGACCATGTTGACCACTAGTAAGCTTGGTTCTTCATATCCAACAAGTCACTCTCAATCAAACGCAACAAATTGAAGAAGGTAGAAAGATGTGATTAAACACAAAAGGCATCCCAATCATAAACTATTCGTCATCATCAACAACTGGATTGTCGAAACTGATCTTGAAGGAAAGGTGTACGCTAGATCTTATGCAAGACATTCGTTCTCCCGTCCAACTAGATTTACTCTGGAGCAGTGCCATATACTCCGAAAGATAGGAACTTGTCCAAACTGGTCTGGCTATATGACTGAAAGTCTGTGGAGGAGAATATCCTGGAAAATCTTCGGTGTCCTTTTTCCAGTAATTGATCTAAACCCTTCAGATCTCTCATACGTATACTCAACATTATTATTCATCATAGACCAATCCAAATGTCTGAAAGTTCAAACACCCGTGGTAACTTTTTGATCAGCCACTTTAGTTAAAAAGCAATAGAGGTAAGTGCAAGCAAAATCACTGAATGTGGTTCTGATCTTGATTGGTTTTCATCTCATGATGAGTTTCCTTGGAAGTATTGGTGACGTTATGAAAGGGTCTGAATTTCTAAGGTACTCAGCACTGCGTATGGTAACAATGCAGTGGAGCACATGCTGTCTGGAAAAGCAATTTCAAGGGCTCTTAGAGGTCACTTTCTTATCACCTCAGCATTTCATTCAAAGCTTTTGTCTATATATTTTTCCAGCTCATATTGACAGAAAATTAAAATGAGTACAGAAGAGGAGGGCAAAGAATATAGACAAGATAGTGATGTGAGCAGCTCTGAAATGGACATCTTTATTAAGAGGGACAGTGCATTTAAATTTGAGAACCTTAACAACAGAACAAGTAGAAAACCTAGAATTGATTGACAGGAAACTTCATAAGGATCCAATAAATTTTTGAAGTATATCTTCAAGCATCAGAGGAGCTGACCCAGCTAGAAGATCAGCTGAAAAGATATAAAGATTACCTTGCTATACAATCTAGAACAGCAAAATTCTGGCTGCAGTATATTCATTATATTGCTGCCCTAAAGCTGTTCATACATGGAGAAAGAACAGAAAACTGGGCATTGCATTTAGATGTCTGAGCAAGATGGTTGATCTGTTTGCTGCGAGAGGTCACTAATAATGCCAAGTGTGCAGACTTCATTTACAACAGATGCTTGATAAAATTTCAATACCCAGTAATTCATGTAAAATTCAAAATAAGTTAGAAATCAATTTATATCAGAGCTCTTAACATGATTTTCATCCTTTCCTAGTTATCGAGGCAAATCATCAGATACATTGGCATCTCTCCTGTATGCCAAGTTCATGGATCTGGTATCAACATTTATGCACCTACACCTGAAACTTTACCTCCAGCTGACAATGCATTGAAGTTCCATGCATATCGAGTCCACCTTCAAGTTGCACAATGGAAAGCTCTCAGTCCCTAACTGCCTTAACACTCTGGATTGGGGTGGCCTCTAAAGAATGGAATTATCTTACCTGTGATGACAGATCTTGTTTGGCCCAGAGAAATCTTGCGATTTATTAGATGCAAATGCAAAATTTCAAAAACAAAAATGTGTGTTCTGGAAATATCTGTTCTTGTGTTCATGTAGAGGCTTGAAATGCTTATTAGCATGTGGTGGCTGTCAAGGTGAATCATGTTGCAACAGCTTTTGTCGCACCTGAGCATCCAATAGGTATTACTATAATGAAACAGAGAAATTTGTTTGACTTATTTGTGTAGGGAAACATTATGATTTTAATCTACATTTTATTCATGTGTTTGCTCAATGTGATGATACTCACTATATATACAGTGATCATACCAATACTACTTAGCTTTCTTTAAACCCAGGGTCAACTGTAAATATTATATGACAAGCTCAAACTAACTGAAAAATTTCTTGTAAAGGTCATAAAGGTCTATAATTGGGAAAAATATCCTCACAAACTGAGTTCACGTTTGCACTTGTTATTTTTTTCACCAAAAGCTATGAAGTGAGGCTTTTGGTGAGTTAATCTACAGGAAATCGTGGACCTGATGGTACCAAATGGCTTTTGTTAGTTACTTCCGGGTTTGACCCAATTTTTGGGCTAATTTGTTAGACTATTTCCTTCGAACACTTGCTCTTATATCATCTCAGTACTTGCTTGTTCTGAACGGAGTTTTCGAAGAAGTTTTTCTTCTGTTGGGTGGATAATCGTCATCCTCTTCTTGAAAGTATTTTGGCAGCCTCAAGTAAGTTGTTTGTTCTGGTAAACAATTTAATGTTCTCTCATAGCCTGACCATAAGTTAACTTCAAACTTTGGCCGCCTCCTTTTCCACGCTGAAGAAAGCCCAACCATGTCGTCACAAAGTATTGTAGACATCCATCTAAAATATTATCCGTTTCTTCGTCATGAGATGATACCAAAGTGTCAATCAGATAAGTCGTCTGGTGGCACAAATGCAAGTGCTTGAAGTTCTTTTTATGTTCATTGCATTTTCAGCATTTGAGTACCAACACTGCAAACCCAATCCTTGTACCTTTCGCCTGAGGCACTGTTCAAAATAAAAAAAATAAAAAACATCCACAGACTTCAGCATCTGGGAAACACTTTTCAATGCTATTGATGGCTGAACGCTCGAAGTCTAGCGATACTGAAACTGGATGCAGGTTATGACTTTTAAGCCAGCTGAATATTATGTCATATGTATTCTCATTTTTGTGAGCTGTAACACGATACATAAGAGGAAGAGTCTTGTTTTCCTATATCATGGCGTGTACTGTGTAAAACTGTTTTGCTATTGGAGCACAATCGAAGGTGTCATCACAAAACATTCTTCTTTTTTTTATTTAGTTGATGATTCCTTGGGGTAGAATAAATATTCACTTCTTCACAGCTGTACTGTAAAAAAATGTTCACCTCTCGTCGCATATGACTGTTAAATTTTCGTTACTAGTCACAGAATGGCGTGCTCTTTTGACAGTACGCGCAAGTGCTTCCTTCTTTGGTAAAGCTCCAGATACTTCCAAAAGAATATTTTCCGTACATTTGTTTACTATTGAGGATGTAATTTCTTCCATCTTTATAGCATTTTCTTTCAACTCTTCTTTGACCTTGAGTACTTCTTTTCGCATTAAATCTGGAGGATGACAATGTTTTGAGTTAAAGATGATATTACTTCACCATTGCAGAGTCCCCGCTTTTCACATGTCCAGTAGGTTTTTCTTCTTTTCTTTATCAACAACATAAATGTAACCTTCATTTTTAAGCTTCTTGCTCCCATGTTGGTTTTGATTGACTCCATCTCTGCTCTGTAAGCGTTTTCCGAAAATAAAACTAATACCGAAGTCTGCCTTCTAAGAAAGAAAGGATGCAATGAGCTTTGAACGTACTGCTGAAAATAAATAAAAGTAACAAATTGTTTTGTACGTTAACTGGGTCATTTAAATGCAGACAGACTTGTAGTCATTTCAACTGTGTGAGAGTTCTTTCTAAAATTTCATTTGAATGATTTTACATTTGTATACCCTATTATGAAAAGTAGCAGATTGCGGAAAGTTTACAACAAATATTTTTCATAATTTTAATGTCTTTTTGCAGCTTAAGGTATTTGGCACATGGGCATGTAAAAACTAACATTTGAGGGCGGACAGAAAAAGTGCGGAATGACAGATAAATAGCCATCTCGATAGTTTTCTTTACAAAAAACTAAAAACAGTAAAAGTGAAAAGAGGAATTTAACCACTACGAGGACTGTAATTCGTAATCCAAAGCCAGATCTCAAGTGGTAGGAAAGTGTAGGTTACTCGGAGCATTTCATGAACTATGACTGGAACTTTACGGACAATGTAAAATTTTCTTTTCACTCTTTGATGAGAAAGTAAACAACCCTTTGGTCGACTATTTTTCTGTTTACGTTTGTAGTTTTCAAATGTATAAGATGGGTGAGTTAGTTCAAATATGATATGTGTGTTGACAAGTTCTAGAAAAGTGTTTACATTTTGTAAAAATATTTAGGATGAGACAGAAAACGCAAATCTGGAAAGTAGACTTGATCCAGGATTTTGAAAATACCAAGACCTTTAACGAGGGTTCCTGGAAGCGGTTATTGCTTTCTCTGATAATTACTCAGAAATTACCGATATAACAGGTAAAAAAAAGGGAAGGGGGATTTGACCGATACAGAATGAGTTGAGGTTATAGTCCCACCCCGACACTCTTGTTAATATTCTACGAACTATGGTAATTAGATATCTCAGTTACTTCTTTAGGGACAGTTAATTGGTCTTATAAATTTACAATGAACGTCATCGCCTGCTAAGCGTTTGGGAAGTGTAGTGGACAACGTTAACAGCTATCAGTCTGAAGAGGTATCATGACATTAAAAATGAGATGTCTGGCGGAATGTAGCGGATGAAGTCATTCAGAAACTACCTGGGTAGGTTTCACTTAACGAAATCCAAATCTTAAAGAAGTATCTTGAATTCTAGATAACTTTATCATAGATGTTATATGCAATACGACAACGATGTTCTGTCCACAACAACACTGAATCTAACTGGTGTCTCAGCAAAGAGCAAACCAGGACAGCGACAGGAGACAACATTCATATTGGCATTGCATACTCATTTCTCGACGCCACTATTAATTTCGTTTAATAAACAGGTCGATCGATAAGGTCAGGTAAGCTGTGGCATATCTCTGATCATCACGACACAATGTTGCAGCATATGTGAGGCAGCAACGTATCCCTTTAGCCTTCTTGGCATGTAAAGAATAGAAGGTAAAAAGATAGACAATCGTCAAATTAGGAACTGCTATACATTCCGTGCAATATTGCCTATTAGTTATATTATATTAAAAAAATCTTTAGTGATTTTCAGTATTCTTGTTTTTATGAGTACTCTTATTTGAGTAAAAAAGCCTGTTATTTCTGCCTTTGTTCATGTGCACGCTTGGCTTGGTACCGGATCCTCTGACAGTTAAAATCATGTCTATTCTGCATTATTGCTGAAGGTGAATCCATGTGGTTTCTACACATACAAGCTCATGTATATACGTCTATATCCTTAGATACTAACTATTATGTTGCAAATGAAAGCCAGCCAATAATACTATTCTAAATGAAGCAACCAGTTTCGATGGCATTCAGTAAGGTCATAAATGCGTTTCTGTACAGTTATTACAGTATAAGGATGTTTCTGTCACTTAAATCGATTATTGATATTGGTTTTTATATTTACTACTATTTAACTACTCCGTTCTTATTAGACGAAGTTTAACATCGACTCCTGTTGAAATTAGCCTGCTTACAAAATAATAAATAAAAAATAGATAAATGACTAAACGCAACCAGTTCAAGAACACACTTGTTATTTTATCCTGTCAAGCCATGGAAATGGACCTCTGAAGGCAGTGACTTTGAATTCAGCATTGTTATCTGATCATAACTTTTTCTTTACATCTAGTGAAAACAAAGCTCAGTTATTCGTTATGATTTCCTTAACCACGCTAGAGTTGTTCAGTATTTCTCTTCTTTTTTTTTTCCTCGGCTCCCACATTCTTCTACTTTCTTATGGGTTTTCCATTCAGTGCTCTAAATGCATTTTAACCAATCTTTTTTTTTATTTATACACAGCGTTTCATTTCAGTAATTCATTCTGCACTTGTTTTATTTCACATACGATTGTAATTCTCGCTAAATGTTGTTTCAAGGGCCGTATTATTCTTCTTTTGGCAAGTAATGAGTGATTGCTGAATGTGAATGAGATAAAACTGGTGTCTTATAATAAATTTGGAATAATGATGATTAAAACATTGAGGAATGTAGAGATATGACAAGTACGTGGTAAAAGTCATTAACGCGAGAAAAAGTAATTTGAGTTTATTAAGGTGGTTTGGTCAGGTAAAGAAACATATGAATATACCATTAAAAAGGTCAGAATATTTAGAGTGTAGTTAGGAAGGAACGGAAATAATTCAATTCTCAATTTTTCCCACCTTTACAAATTCCCCTTAACTTTACTTTCCAAAGTAGAAGCAAATCTGTTGACAACGACATAATATATAGATTTTCTTGATTATGTTGTTTATCACTCCAACTTTTATATTTCCCATTATTCGTTAGGACCCTTTATCGGAAACAGAGGGGAAGGATGTATGTTACTTTTTCCAAATTAGCCCCATACTTTAGGTAACATTTAATGATTTTTCTAAGTAATTCCATTTGATTTGCCCCATTTTTTCAAGACAGTTTATGCAAAGAGGAAGGGAGAACTTATATCTGCATGACAGATAGGTTTAACAACTCCAACATAATTAGAAAATTAATAAGTTATTCTTACCATTTACAAATATTTATGTATGAACTTTGAAATGAAATAAAACCGTAAAATTATTTACTCGACTTGAAGAACAATTTTATTCTTCATTCCCATAAATAATCAACTATTATATCATATAGAAAAAAGTGGCAGAGATTACTTAAACCCATCCAAGATGCTGATAACAACGATGATTAATAATGATAATAATAACGTATGAGGTAAACCGTCTCCTGAAAATTCCCACAAGGTGGCGAACGCAAACTATTGAGGGAATAATAAAACAACGTTTTATTTGGTGCGTTAGTTCTCACACTGTCTGTTTCCATATGTGGTTTAGGATATTTTTATTTTCTTGATATTTTTACTGCCACCGTACATATAACTAGTTACAGACTTTATATAGTCTGAAAATGATACCTGAGTTGATGATGTTAACAGTCATGGTAATGGAAATAATAATACTGAATGCAGAGCAGTAGCATTCATCTGGATTAATCTTTCCCATCTCGTCTTCAATTATGAATGCTTTGGAAATCAAATACCAAAGCTTCTTATATCGGCCCTTTGTATCATTTCCTTTCACATCAATGTGTTGTAATTTACTCTCTGAGAACGGAACATTTGTTCATCCGAAGGCATTAGACTAATCTTATTTCTTTGAGTTGATGGCACTCAATTACCTTCATACATTTTCCATTTTCATCAATAGCAGCCACTTATCTTTGTCATCTTGTTTTTGCAACTTTTCACCAATGAAAGAAGTGGTTCGTTAAATTTGCGCGTGCATATGACAGTCATCACTTGGGTTCTTCAAAATAATTATTTAAATTGAGGAATAAAATTAAGTGGAAGTAATGCTGTTGACAGAACGAAGCAAAAATTGGTATCAAATGAAAGCATACGTTCATGGAGGCAACGATCTATTCATACACGCTCGCAATATCTATTATATTAATTTCCTTGGCTGCCTTTTTGTGTGTGTTGTGTGTGTGTGTGTCCCTCCCCTCCCCCTTCTATTATGCTAATTTCCTTGGCTGCCTTTCTGTGAGTGTGTGTCCCTCGTCATTTCGGAAAATAAAATGATTGTTTAAGGTTATTTATTAGAATGATATATATTCATTTCAATTTTTTATCAATGTGTATTTAATAACCACTTGCCTTACATTCCTCCACGAAGGGAATGTTTTTGTTTATGTTACCTGATTAAGTCATTGCCAAATGTACAAATTGACCAGTAGGTGTTCACCAAGCCTTGCTCTGTACGGGCTGATATAGTTGCCATACGAACATGCATATTGGTAGTTTTTTGCTATCGCCCCGTGTAACCTTATACTTAATGCCATGTTCATAAATTTGATGTCATTGTAAAGCTAATTTATTATGCTGTGTTAAGAAGTCCCTAAAACCAATATAAAGCATATGTATCAAGAGTTGGAGTTAGCCTAACAGAGATACTTAAATTTTTTTTTATTCGGCACAAAAGTAAAATGAATTGCCTTTCTCTTGATATGTAATTCATTACTGTTTGTGTTATCTGTGACATGACAAAGGGCACTGAAACAAAGGCAAAATGTACGAACTCGTTGTAGTTTATCGGTAAGCGACACCTGTCAGTTGCTATTTTTCAAAAACACCGAAAATA
The DNA here is from genome assembly GCF_040412425.1 of Macrobrachium rosenbergii. Taxonomy (NCBI): domain Eukaryota; kingdom Metazoa; phylum Arthropoda; class Malacostraca; order Decapoda; family Palaemonidae; genus Macrobrachium; species Macrobrachium rosenbergii. Next base: position 44,156,736 of record NC_089784.1, read on the forward strand.
GGTACACTGAAATTTCTAATTTTTATTTACACACTGTGAAAACGCAATACGTTTTGTTCCCAATAAATTCCGCTGACTGATGAGAAGGTGGAAGACTCGCTGCTGCAGCAATTCACTTAATAATAAGAAAGAAGCAAAAAGGCGTAACAGAGTAGAGTCTAAATATTTCTTATTAAAAAAATAGGTTTATTCTCATACAATATTAATGAAAGAGTTTAAATTAGAGCCTAGGGGAGAGAGAGAGAGAGAGAGAGAGAGAGAGAGAGAGTTTATCGGTTGTCATTCAGAGTTTTCGTGGGGGGAGCCGGGTTGTTCAGGTAGTGTGTGTGTGTGTGTGTGTGTGTATATATATATATATATATATATATATATATATATATATATATATATATATATATATATATATATATATATATATATATATATATATATATATATATAATACAGCAAGTAACTCATTACCTGACCGACGAAGGTTGTGGGTATGAAGTAAGGCGAAAATGAGAAAGGCGACCAGTTCTGATACAACTTTTATAAATCCTTCAGTAAGTTTCCAATAAACACAGTTCTACCATTATTTGTCCTTACCATTAGAAGAATGCCTGTGTAAACATTGAGTAGCTTAGGTGAAGTAAATTTTAAATCTATAGATATTGTAAATATTTAGCAACTGAGTTAAAATGACTAGAAGGTAATTTTGGAGTTTAATTTGTTATGCATTACTAAGATTCGTTTGTTTTCGAAATTTCTCTAATTTCTTTTGTTTCATATCGTAAAAAATGTCTAAAAGTAATTTTAAGCACCTGACTCACTTTAAGAAAGAAAAGAAACATAAATGATTTCAAGTATCTGCTTCCAGAACTCTCACGACTTCATCATTTCATTTGGCATCGATTGACACTTTCGCTTCGTCGAACACTTTACAGAAAGTGCTTGCAAGAACTCCGTTTTGACCGAAGCATTCAATGAACACCTCGCGTTTTAATCTGGCTTCATAATATCCGAGAAGGATGTCAATCGTCATAAAGCAGATGCCGGACAGCCGAGACCTTGTTTCTTCTCTGCAGAAATATGCGGAAGGAATGGATTCCTTTTATGGGATGTGAGTCTGGAGTGAGATAGATTCTGTCACTCCCTTTTCCTTAAGTTATTGCGATTTTATATCATGAATTTCTCTCTTTTTTTAATCATCTTGTCTCTCCAAATAATTTCATCGGAAGTTCCTTTCTGAATCTCTACTGACTATGCTGCCAAGTTCCAAGAACACATGACAAGAAAGTGCAAAAATCGGAGGAAGGTAGAAAATTAGGAAGGAGATTTCTGCAGGAATGCGAAGGAAACGACAGCTTTTCCTTTTGAAATCTTGTCGAAGAGGCTTTTCCAAAGGGAGACCGAGATCTTATAACGATGTCAACGAAATACGTTTCACCATCCTCAAGTCGTCATTCAAGCATGCTTTTCGTACAAAGAATCTTTGTAAAGCAGTGGTTTATTTGATGGTTTCTGACATTTAAGATCAAGTGAAAGGGAGAATTGTAGAAGAATGCATTGTAATAAATCTATCTATCTATCTATCTATCTATCTATCTATACTATTATATATATATATATATATATATATATATATATATATATATATATATATATATATATATATATATATATATATATATATATATAAATATATATATATATATATATATATATATATATATATATATATATATATATATATATATATATATATATATATATATATATATATATATATATATATATATATATATATATATATATATATATATATATATATATATATATATATATATCATGTTGGTGTGATCATAGAGAAAGACAGACCTAACCTTTGCAATGTCTAGTATTTTATGGGAGACTTGAGACAGACTTTTGCCAAAGTCTATAATGAATATGTCATCAATTTTTGAATTTGCAGGCTATTAGCCATAATCAGATTTTTTAGTTGGACTGAGATTAAATCTTGAGTTAGATGTTTTCTTAATTGACGATTTCATTTATGATGCATTTTAATCTTTGCTTTGTTTGTTCATTAAAGTTGGGTTGCTTTAAATAATAAATCTATTTTTGGTAGGAAAGATTGTTTTCCTTATGACCCATTTCATTTCTTAATGTGGAATGAGAGAGAGAGAGAAAATCAAGGATCGAAAGAGATCTTTGTGACGTTCATGAGAAAGAAGAGAGAGAGAGAGAGGGGAAACCTTTGAGAGAGAGAGAGAGTATCTTCCCTATCGCCTTCTGAAGATAGACCAATGGACTAGACTTTCCTACAAAGTCTATAATGGAATATGTGAGAATTTTTGAATTTGCAGGCTATATAACCATAATCAGATTTTTAGTTGGACTGAGACTAAATCTTGATATTATATGTTTTCTTAATTGACGATTTCATTTATGATGCATTTATATCTTTGCTTTGTTTGTTCATTATTTGTTGGGTTATATTTAAATAATAAATCTATTTTTATATAGGAAAGATTGAGTTTTCCTTATATATACCCATTTCATTTCTTAATATGAAATGAGAGAGAGAGATATAAATCCAATATAGAACGAAAGAGATCTTTGTATATATGTTCATATAGATATAGAGAGAGAGATATAAAGCCGCGAGAGAGAGAGAGGAAATATATATATATATATATCTTCCCCGTCGCCTTCTGAAGATAGACCAATCGGTATATGTTATATAATATTATACATATATATATATATATATATATATATATATATATATATATATATATATATATATATATATATATATATATATATATATATATATATATATATATATATATATATATATGTATATATATATATATATATATATATATATATATATATATATATATATATATATATATATATATATATATATATATATATATATATATATATATATATATATATATATATATATATATATATATATATATATATATATATATATATATATATATATATATATATATATATATATATATATATATATATATATATATATATATATATATATATATACATTAGCTGACACTCAGAGCATAGAACACACCCAAAATGTAGAGCACACCTGAATATTTATTTATAACAACCTTCTATTAGACAAGAAAAGCAATCAAATCTATGTGTAGTGTAATATCAAAGAATTTTATTTATAGGTTTTTAAAAATATAAATACAGTATACAAATTATAAAGTAATACCTTTCACAAATTCATTATAATACTACTTTAACCCAACACTTGATTGTAAACAAAATTTTTAGTTTCACCATCAGGAGCAAGAATAAATAAATTCTTGGGGGAACCCACCCTTGAGCAAGCATCATAAGTTGTCCGTGGGAAAAACAGACGATCTCAAATCCACTAAACAGTACTTAATAGACTGTCCGTATGCCTTGTTGACCGTGATCGAGAACACAAATCTCACTGGAAATTACAATCTATTAAAGTTAAATTCTATTAAAGTAAGGGCAGACAATGTAGATTGCTCGCATGAGAAGAGAGTAAGGCGGGAGAACCAGGTGTTGTTTTCAAACTACAGTAGCCAACTGACCAACGGGTGAGAATTTTAGTTCTGAGTGTCATAAAACAGGGATAGGTTTTGCTAGGACAGACCTTAGATATGCTCTTTCTAAAACTTACTTTCCTTTGACCTGTGTACTGGTGAGTTTTTTCCCATTTCCAGACAAGATCCGTCTCCAAGCCCCAAAGTAGGCTTGGCGGGAGGAGCCTGAAGCAAGCAACCGAAGCCACCCTCACGTGAAGACACTCGGCCAAACCAACCTAGTGGCAGGACATACCGAAGTCACCCTCACATGAAGACTCTCAGCCAAACCAACCTAGTGGAAGGACATATCAGGTCTCTCTCTGAGTATGCTTTGTTTCTCCCCCCTTTGTCTTCATCACATGGGGGAAATTGTTATTCCAAACGGACCAAGGAATCTTAATGCAACTGATCACTGCATTTATCTCACCCAGTGGTAAGTCCGATTGTGACAATTACTCCCGGTTCTCTTTCCCTTTAACTGAAACTCTCATCTTCCTTGTTCAAAGTTTCATCTCTTGAGCAGTCCCTGGCTAAGAACTCCTAGTAGAGCACATCCCATTTATGAAGTCATATATTAAGTGCATTTATTATTGTCACTTATTTTCCGGAAGTGTGTATATCTTGAACCTGGACATTTCCCATTTCAAGGTTCACTGCACTCGACTGCCTTATAAAAGTGTTGCCCCACTACCACTGCCATACATATATATATATATATATATATATATATATATATATATATATATATATATATATATATATATATATATATATATATATATATATATATATATATGGTATATACACAGACTAAATGTCAATAGCCAAAATTTCGACGGTCATAATGTCGACACTGTTTAAATATCAATGGACTCAAGACGATAGACAAAATTGTCGATTAGTCGTTACTTTTGTTCAAACTGGGCCAAGTAACATCCGTTGCAAAGAAGATCAAAAGGTAGAATAAAACTTTTTTTTCAAAAATAGTGAAGTGTAATATGAATATCTACTTCAAGCAACATGATAAGAATTCTAAATATGATTGAAATATCCAATGCTGGAATACCGGTACAACGTTATAAATTGCGAGCGACTGTACTCAAAAATTCCAGTACGTCATCAGTGTTATAGCCTTCAACAATGCTTCTCAACCTGGCGTTTACTTCAGTATATTTCTTGTTCTTTCTCCCAACGCCCTTTTAGTGTAAGCAAATTAGGGTTGAACCCGGAAATAATTAGCATAAAGACATATTTGGTACCATTAGAATCGCATTTTTTTTCTAAAAGCCTCACCTCATAGCTTTTGGTGAAATGTTTTCATAAATATAAACGTAAACAGTGGTTTTTATTGTTTTTTTTTTCTCCACTTTTCGGCTGTATCATTATTGGATCAAATGTACTACTGTTAACAGGGATCTTAATATACTTTTTGTATTATTTTGAAAATAGTTTTTTGAGTTTCAAATACCAATTATTCAAGAAATAGTAGTTTTTTTTATTAAAAGGATTAAATTTAGCTATTTTTGGTGAGTAAATTAATAAAAACCGTATGAGTGGAACTAGAATATGTTTTATTCTATGCAAATTTCTTTTTTAAGTGTTTTGATAATTTCTATTTTGTTTCATTTTAATTTATTGTACTTCCATCTTTTGATTAACTTTTGGTTGTAAAGTGGACAAGAAAAGATAATCTTGGTTTGAGAAAAGAAAACAGTTCGACTAAAAGATCATACGACCATGGATGAAGCATTACGTGAATATTGCTGCGATTAAATGCAAAGATCCCCAGTCACAACATGAAGATCTACATTTTAAGAAGGAAAAAGCTTGTTGAATACAGCAAATCAATAGGTGATTATCAAATTGATATGCTTTTGACAAAGAAAAAGTCAGAACAATAATTCCATATTCACAGAGATTGCCAGAAAAGTCTATACAATGAAATGAAACGAAAGTCACCAGAACCAACTGAGAACAAGATGAGAATGCAAAAATTGGTAATTAAGACGATCTGAGGTACCCAAGCGACTGAAAAAAAACAGTGCGTATTATGTAGAAAGAGTGTAAGACAAAAGAAACCACCGTGATCGCACTGATTGGCGGCAAGTTCAAGTACTTTCTGTGCGGGAAACCTTACTCTCAATCTGCTCTTCTAGAAATGATTAACTCGCAGAAAATGTGAAAAGGAGACTATTGGATTGTATTGATTTGGTAGCAGCTTAAGCACGATATGACTTTCATTGTCGAAATGAATTCAAGAGAAATATACCAGCAAGTTCTACACCTGGAAGACTAAATTATCAAGATAGGATGGCTTATTTCAGTGTAGTTTGCACTTAGTTGGAATCTGATGCTGAAATCCACACAGTGACTGAGATCTACAATAGAATGGTAGAAATAACTGGTTCTGAGGATGGTGTGTATAGTCAGAAATGGTTGAAAACAAAGTTCAAGCAAAGGTATGGAGACCACATTACTATTTTTGAAGGGGAGGGTAAAAGTAGCAAGGTTTGTTTCTGTAACATGATGGAATACTTGATTAATGACAAATGGTACCAGGATCGAAAGTCTAGTGCTGAGGATGAAGCTGGAAGAATAAAATCAATGGCTGCAAATTTGATGTTAGATGATATTCGATCTAGCAATTTCGACTGTGAGTGATACCCAACAACAGAAAAGATGCAGAGTACTGAACATGCATTGGAATGGATTCCTTGGAAACTGCGATTGTTTATGCAGTGTATTTATAAAAATACATTAAAACAATGCAGTATTGGTCAAGCATTAGTTAGCGCTACCCGTCCACGATCATCTGTACCACCCATACTTTTTGGGCTGGGTGTAGATGTTGACCATGTTGACCACTAGTAAGCTTGGTTCTTCATATCCAACAAGTCACTCTCCAATCAAACGCAACAAATTGAAGAAGGTAGAAGATGTGATTAAACAAAAGGCATCCCAATCATAAACTATTCGTCATCATCAACAACTGGATTGTCGAAACTGATCTTGAAGGAAAGGTGTACGCTGGATCTTATGCAAGACATTCGTTCTCCTGTCCAACTAGATTTACTCTGGAGCAGTGCCATATACTCGAAAGATAAGGGAACTTGTCCAAACTGGTCTGGCTATATGACTGAAGTCTGTGGAGGAGAATATCCTGGAAAATCTTCGGTGCCCTTTTTCCTGTAATTGATCTAAACCCTTCAGATCTCTCATACGTATACTCAACATTATTATTCATCATTGACCAATCCAAATGTCTGAAAGTTCAAACACCCGTGGTAACTTTTGATCAGCCACTTTGGTTAAAAGCAATGGAGGTAGTGCAAGCAAAATCACTGAATGTGGTTCTGATCTTGATTGGTTTTCATCTCATGATGAGTTTCCTTGGAAGTATTGGTGACGTTATGAAAGGGTCTGGAATTTCTAAGGTACTCAGCACTGCGTATGGTAACAATGCAGTGGAGCACATGCTGTCTGGAAAAGCAATTTCAAAGGCTCTTAGAGGTCACTTTCTTATCACCTCAGCACTTCATTCAAAGCTTTTGTCTATATATTTTTCCAGCTCATATTGACAGAAAATTAAAATGAGTACAGAAGAGGAGGGCAAAGAATATAGACAAGATAGTGATGTGAGCAGCTCTGAAATGGACATTTTTATTAAGAGGGACAGTGCATTTAAATTTGAAGAACCTTTAACAACAGAACAAGTAGAAAACCTAGAATTGATTGACAGGAAACTTCATAAGGATCCAATAAATTTTGAAGTATATCTTCAAGCATCAGAGGAGCTGACCCAGCTAGAAGATCAGCTGAAAAGATATAAAGATTACCTTGCTATACAATCTAGAACAGCAAAATTCTGGTTGCAGTATATTCATTATATTGCTGCCCTAAAGCTGTTCATACATGGAGAAAGAACAGAAAACTGGGCATTGCATCTAGATGCTCTGAGCAAGATGGTTGATCTGTTTGCTGCGAGAGGTCACTAATAATGCCAAGTGTGCAAGACTTCATTTACAACAGATGCTTGATAAAATTTCAATACCCAGTAATTCATGTAAAATTCAAAATAAGTTAGAAATCAATTTATATCAGAGCTCTTAACATGATTTTCATCCTTTCCTAGTTATCGAGGCAAATCATCAGATACATTGGCATCTCTCCTGTATGCCAAGTTCATGGAACTGGTATCAACATTTATGCACCTACACCTGAAACTTTACCTCCAGCTGACAATGCATTGAAGTTCCATGCATATCGAGTCCACCTTCAAGTTGCACAATGGAAAGCTCTCAGTCCTAACTGCCTTAACACTCTGGATTGGGGGTGGCCTCTAAAGAATGGAATTATCTTACCTGTGATGACAGATCTTGAGCCTGGCCCAGAGAGAATCTTGCGATTTATTAGATGCAAATGCAAAATTTCAAACAAAAATGTGTGTTCTGGAAATATCTGTTCTTGTGTTCGTAGAGGCTTGAAATGCTTATTAGCATGTGGTGGCTGTCAAGGTGAATCATGTTGCAACAGCTTTGTCGCACCTGAGCATCCAATAGGTGATGACTATAATGAAACAGAGAAATTTGTTTGACTTATTTGTGTAGGGGAAACATTATGATTTTAATCTACATTTTATTCATGTGTTTGCTCAATGTGATGATACTCACTATATATACAGTGATCATACCAATACTACTTAGCTTTCTTTAAACCCAGGGTCAACTGTAAATATTATATGACAAGCTCAAACTAACTGAAAAATTTCTTGTAAAAGGTCATAAAGGTCTATAATTGGGAAAAATATCCTCACAAACTGAGTTCACGTTTGCACTTGTTACTTTTTTCACCAAAAGCTATGAAGTGAGGCTTTTGGTGAGTTAATCTACAGGAAATCGTGGACCAAATGGTACCAAATATGGCTTTTTGTTAGTTACTTCCGGGTTTGACCCAATTTTGGGCTAATTTGCTTAGACTATTTCCTTCGAACACTTGCTCTTATATCATCTCAGTACTTGCTTGTTCTGAACGGAGTTTTCGAAGAAGTTTTTCTTCTGTTGGGTGGATAATCGTCATCCTCTTCTTGAAAGTATTATGGCAGCCCTCAAGTATGTTGTTTGTTCTTGGTAAACAATTTAATGTTCTCTCATAGCCTGACCATAAGTTAACTTCAAACTTTGGCCGCCTCCTTTTCCACGCTGAAGAAAGCCCAACCATGTCGTCACAAAGTATTGTAGACACCCATCTAAAATATTATCCGTTTCTTCGTCATGAGATGATACCAAAGTGTCAATCAGATAAGTCGTCTGGTGGCACAAATGCAAGTGCTTGAAGTTCTTTTTATGTTCATTGCATTTTCAGCATTTGAGTACCAACACTGCAAACCCAATCCTTGTACCTTTCGCCTGAGGCACTGTTCAAAATAAAAAAAATAAAAAACATCCACAGACTTCAGCATCTGGGAAACACTTTTCAATGCTATTGATGGCTGAACGCTCTAAGTCTAGCGATACTGAAACTGGATGCAGGTTATGACTTTTAAGCCAGCTGAATATTATGTCATATGTATTCTCATTTTTGTGAGCTGTAACACGATACATAAGAGGAAGAGTCTTGTTTTCCTATATCATGGCGTGTACTGTGTAAAACTGTTTTGCTATTGGAGCACAATCGAAGGTGTCATCACAAAACATTCTTCTTTTTTTATTTAGTTGATGATTCCTTGGGGTAGAATAAATATTCACTTCTTCACAGCTGTACTGTAAAAAAATGTTCACCTCTCGTCGCATATGACTGTTAAATTTTCGTTACTAGTCACAGAATGGCGTGCTCTTTTGACAGTACGCGCAAGTGCTTCCTTCTTTGGTAAAGCTCCAGATACTTCCAAAAGAATATTTTCCGTACATTTGTTTACTATTGAGGAAGTAATTTCTTCCATCTTTATAGCATTTTCTTTCAACTCTTCTTTGACCTTGAGTACTTCTTTTCGCATTAAATCTGGAGGATGACAATGTTTTGAGTTAAAGATGATATTACTTCACCATTGCAGAGTCCCCGCTTTTCACATGTCCAGTAGGTTTTTTCTTCTTTTTCTTTATCAACAACGTAAATGTAACCTTCGTGCACAAGCTTCTTGCTCCCATGTTGGTTTTGATTGACTCCATCTCTGCTCTGTAAACGTTTTCCGAAAATAAAACTAATACCGAAGTCTGCCTTCTAAGAAAGAAAAGGATGCAATGAGCTTTGAACGTACTGCTGAAAATAAATAAAAGTAACAAATTGTTTTGGCCGTTAACTGGGTCATTTAAATGCAGACAGACTTGTAGTCATTTCAACTGTGTGAGAGTTCTTTTCTAAGAATTTCATTTGAATGATTTTACATTTGTATACCCTATTATGAAAAGTAGCAGATTGTGGAAAGTTTACAGCAAATATTTACATAATTTTAATGTCTTTGCAGCTTAAGGTATTTGGCACATGGGCATGTAAAAACTAACATTTGAGGGCGGACAGAAAAAGTGCGGAATGACAGATAAATAGCCATCTCGATAGTTTTCTTTTACAAAAAACTAAAATCAGTAAAAGTGAAAAGAGGAATTTAACCACTACGAGGACTGTAATTCGTAATCCAAAGCCAGATCTCCAAGTGGTAGGAAAGTGTAGGTTACTCGGAGCATTTCATGAACTATGACTGGAACCCTACGGACAATGTAAAATTTTCTTTTCACTCTTTGATGTGAGAAAGTATGAGCAACCCCTTGGTCGACTATTTTTCTGTTTACGTTTGCAGTTTTCAAATGTATAAGATGGGTGAGTTAGTTCAAATATGATATGTGTGTTGACAAGTTCTAGAAAAGTGTTTTACATTTTGTAAAAATATTTAGGATGAGACAGAAAACGCAAATCTGGAAAGTAGACTTGATCCAGGATTTTGAAAATACCAAGACCTTTAACGAGGGTTCCTGGAAGCGGTTATTGCTTTCTCTGATAATTACTCAGAAATTACCGATATAACAGGTAAAAAAAAGGGAGGGGGGGATTTGACCGATACAGAATGAGTTGAGGTTATAGTCCCACCCCGACACTCTTGTTAATATTCTACGAACTATGGTAATTAGATATCCCAATTACTTCTTTAGGGACAGTTAATTGGTCTTATAAATTTACAATGAACGTCATCGCCTGCTAAGCGTTTGGGAAGTGTAGTGGACAACGTTAACAGCTATCAGTCTGAAGAGGTATCATGACATTAAAAATGAGATGTCTGGCGGAACGTAGCGGATGAAGTCATTCAGAAACTACCTGGAGTAGGTTTCACTTAACGAAATCCAAATCTTAAAGAAGTATCTTGAATTCTAGATAACTTTATCATAGATGTTATATGCAATACGACAACGATGTTCTGTCCACAACAACACTGAATCTAACTGGTGTCTCAGCAAAGAGCAAACCAGGACAGCGACAGGGAGACAACATTCATATTGGCATTGCATACTCATTTCTCGACGCCACTATTAATTTCGTTTAATAAACAGGTCGATCGATAAGGTCAGGTAAGCTGTGGCATATCTCTGATCATCACGACACAATGTTGCAGCATATGTGAGGCAGCAACGTATCCCTTTAGCCTTCTTGGCATGTAAAAGAATAGAAGGTAAAAAGATAGACAATCGTCAAATTAGGAACTGCTATACATTCCGTGCAATATTGCCTATTAGTTATATTATATTAAAAAAATCTTTAGTGATTTTCAGTATTCTTGTTTTTATGTGTACTCTTATTTGAGTAAAAAAGCCTGTTATTTCTGCCTTTGTTCATGTGCACGCTTGGCTTGGTACCGGATCCTCTGACAGTTAAAATCATGACTGTCTATTCTGCATTATTGCTGAAGGTGAATCCATGTGGTTTCTACACATACAAGCTCATGTATACACGTCTATATCCTTAGATACTAACTATTATGTTGCAAATGAAAGCCAGCCAATAATACTATTCTAAATGAAGCAACCAGTTTCGATGGCATTCAGTAAGGTCATAAATGCGTTTCTGTACAGTTATTACAGTATAAGGATGTTTCTGTCACTTAAATCGATTATTGATATTTGTTTTTATTTTTACTACTATTTAACTACTCCGTTCTTATTAGACGAAGTTTAACATCGACTCCTGTTGAAATTAGCCTGCTTACAAAATAATAAATAAAAAATAGATAAATGACTAAACGCAACCAGTTCAAGAACACACTTGTTATTTTATCCTGTCAAGCCATGGAAATGGACCTCTGAAGGCAGTGACTTTGAATTCAGCATTGTTATCTGATCATAACTTTTTCTTTACATCTAGTGAAAACAAAGCTCAGTTATTCGTTATGATTTCCTTAACCACGCTAGAGTTGTTCGGTATTTCTCTTCTTTTTTTTTTTCCTCGGCTCCCACATTCTTCTACTTTCTTATGGGTTTTCCATTCAGTGCTCTAAATGCATTTTAACCAATCTTTTTTTTTATTTATACACAGCGTTTCATTTCAGTAATTCATTCTGCACTTGTTTTATTTCACATACGATTTAATTCTCGCTAAATGTTGTTTCAAGGGCCGTATTATTCTTCTTTTGGCAAGTAATGAGTGATTGCTGAATGTGAATGAGATAAAACTGGTGTCTTATAATAAATTTGGAATAATGATGATTAAAACATTGAGGAATGTAGAGATATGACAAGTACGTGGTAAAAGTCATTAACGTGAGAAAAAGTAATTTGAGTTCATTAAGGTGGTTTGGTCAGGTAAAGAAACATATGAATATACCATTAAAAAGGTCGAATATTTAAAGTGTAGTTAGGAAGGAACGGAAATAATTCAATTCTCAATTCTTCCACCTTTACAAATTCCCCTTAACTTTACTTTCCAAAGTAGAGCAAATCTGTTGACAACGACATAATATATAGATTTTCTTGATTATGTTGTTTATCACTCCAACTTTTATATTTCCCATTATTCGTTAGGACCCTTTATCGGAAACAGAGGGGGAAGGATGTATGTTACTTTTTTTCCAAATTAGCCCCATACTTTAGGTAACATTTAATGATTTTTCTAAGTAATTCCATTTTGATTTGCCCCATTTTTCAAGACAGTTTATGCAAAGAGGAAGGGAGAACTTATATCTGCATGACAGATAGGTTTAACAACTCCAACATAATTAGAAAATTAATAAGTTATTCTTACCATTTACAAATATTTATGTATGAACTTTGAAATGAATTAAAACCGTAAAATTATTTACTCGACTTGAAGAACAATTTTATTCTTCATTCCCATAAATAATCAACTATTATATCATATAGAAAAGTGGCAGAGATTACTTAAACCCATCCAAGATGCTGATAACAACGATGATTAATAATGATAATAATAACGTATGAGGTAAACCGTCTCCTGAAAATTCCCACAAGGTGGCGAACGCAAACTATTGAGGGAATAATAAAACAACGTTTTATTTGGTGCGTTAGTTCTCACACTGTCTGTTTCCATATGTGGTTTAGGATATTTTTATTTTCTTGATATTTTTACTTCCACCGTACATATAACTAGTTACAGACTTTATATAGTCTGAAAATGATACCTGAGTTGATGATGTTAACAGTCATGGTAATGGAAATAATAATACTGAATGCAGAGCAGTAGCATTCATCTGGATTAATCTTTCCCATCTCGTCTTCAATTATGAATGCTTTGGAAATCAAATACCAAAGCTTCTTATATCGGCCCTTTGTATCATTTCCTTTCACATCAATGTGTTGTAATTTACTCTCTGAGAACGGAACATTTGTTCATCCGAAGGCATTAGACTAATCTTATTTCTTTGAGTTGATGGCACTCAATTACCTTCATACATTTTCCATTTTCATCAATAGCAGCCACTTATCTTTGTCATCTTGTTTTTGCAACTTTTCACCAATGAAAGAAGTGGTTCGTTAAATTTGCGCGTGCATATGACAGTCATCACTTGGGTTCTTCAAAATAATTATTTAAATTGAGGAATAAAATTAAGTGGAAGTAATGATGTTGACAGAACGAAGCAAAAATTGGTAGCAAATGAAAGCATACGTTCATGGAGGCAACGATCTATTCATACACGCTCGCAATATCTATTATATTAATTTCCTTGGCTGCCTTTTTGTGTGTGTTGTGTGTGTGTGTGTCCCTCCCCTCCCCCTT
>NC_089784.1:44178034-44185534 GCF_040412425.1 Macrobrachium rosenbergii
TTTTCAGACTCTTTGGCAAACAATGCAGTCTCCTTCTATGAGCCAATAAAGAAGAACAGAACTGACTTCTTCAGGCAAGAAGCTGCTCCTGTAGAACAGTCAAAGCAGAAACTTCTGAAGGAGGATTGCCAGCTTTTCTCAAAGCTATTTATATCCTGTCAGAGCCGTGAATGTGATCTGCAGGAATTCTTCCAGCACGAGAATCAAACATTCCCAGCTTCCCTTAGTGAGGGTGGTAGGCTGTACACATGTCAGAAGTCTCAGCTGACCTCGGTCCTGGAGAGTCATGTTACACTAGAAGACAAAGAACCAAAGACTGATGTCCTCATTGTAGATGGATCAGCTTTGGTCCATGCCTTGCCACCAAAGAAAGGAAAGACCTTTGAGGGCTATGCACTTTGCGACTTCTTGCCTGTGATACAATCCTATAGCAGCAAGTACACATCATCACATCTTGTATTTGATGTATACAATACATCCAGCCTCAAAGCTGAGACCAGGCTCCAACGTGGTCAGGAGGAAGGCGCAAGGTGACAGACAAGAACACAATTCCATCCAACTGGCGCAATTTCCTAAGACACGATGCCAACAAGACAGAGTTGTTCCAGTTCCTGGCAGACAAAGTTGCCCAGATGTCTGCCACAAATGTTGTCATTGCCACGAAAGGGTCTGCTGTCCTCAGCACTCATGAGGCTAGTCTTCAGGGACTGGAAAAGTGCTCTCATGAGGAAGCTGACACCCGCATCTTTCTCCATGCCAAATATGCCACAGAACATGGAGCCAAGACCATCACGGTTAAAGCAAATGACACAGATGTTCTTGTCGTTGCAGTCAGTGCTTTCTCCACTCTCCACAATCTAGGGCTAGAGAAGCTATGGGTGGCATTTGGCCAAGGCCAGAGCCTGCGCTGGATTGCTGTGCATGACCTGTGCAACTCTCTGGGCCAGGAGAAGGTGAATGGCATGCTCTTCTTCCATGCGTTCACAGGCTGTGATACAGTGTCAGCCTTCCAGAGCAAGGGCAAGAAGACCGCCTGGCAGACATGGAACATCTTTCCAGAGGCCTCCACTGTGTTCTCCAAACTGAGTCACTACCCTCTCAGAGTGGAAGAGAGTGACCTGAAGGTCCTGGAGAGGTTTGTCATACTTATGTATGAAAGATCCAGCACTGCTGGCACTGTGGATGAGGCTAGACTTGATATGTTTGCCAGAAAACAAAGGGCATATGAGGCCATTCCACCAACCAGGGGAGCTCTCCTCCAACACACCAAGCGTGCTGCGTACCAGGCTGGTTGTGTGTGGGGGCAGGCCACTCAGTGTCAGCCACAGCCAGAGAACCCTGCTGAGTGGGGATGGCAAAAGTCTGGTGAAGCATGGCAAGTCCTCTGGACAACCAACTCGCCCTTAGCCAAGAGTTGCCAACAGCTTACAAATGTGGATGCAAAGCAGGCTGTCGGGAAAGGTGCAAGTGCTACAAGCTGGGTCTTCCCTGCACAGCTCTGTGCACTTGCAAATGTGAAGTCTAGATAAATATTGCCCTCTCTTCAGTAGATAATCTAGCTTGAGCATCCAACGTGTCATGCTATGCCTACCTTCTTATCCTCGAATTTTTCAAAGGTGTAGGTTGAGAGACCTATACATAGATTGGTTGCGTTTAGTCCGTATTTCTCTTCTTTTCTTTTTATGGTTACAGTCTTAGACACAATGTTGTATGTGACCATACCATTACTATTTCAGTTGAAAATAGCATATTAGTTAAACTGTCTGATCACATGAATATACCATTAAATAAAAACAGTTGGTCTCTATGTCTGCTAGCGCTGTGGATAGAAAAAAAAAAAGCTTTTATGGCAACCATTTTGTATGCCATCTTGGTTACAATTCATTTAGTAAGGGTTTTCAATAAAATGTGTGGTATGGAACATTTTTATAACCTAAAAGTCGAGGTTTAAAAAAAAAAACTGGCATATTCCATCCAATAGATGCTCCCAAACCAGTGAATCTCAACATAGATGGCGGCCATTTTGAAAAATAGCCGCCATCTTGGATTTTCAGGTGGCCAGCGCCCTTTTCTAAGAGAGCGTAGTCTTAGGAATGTTTGTGCCAAATTTCATGCTTGTTTCACTATCTGAACGATTTTTACAGCAATCTGCTGCACTAGTTAGGGAGGTTTTGGATACGAACATTTAACTAGCTAGCCAAGAGCGACTGCGCTTATACTTTGTTATTTTATTTTTCCTTCTGAAGACTCAATACCTACTCCAACTTTCCAGTGGCTATATATGCAGTATCTTTCGAACACTCGAACTATTGTTACTTACTAATTTTCTCTGTAGCGTTCATATATTCTTTGCAAAACTCTTTCCCCATTTATTGTTCAAGCTTTTATCAATGTAGTAACTGAGAGCCAATACTGAACATTTCTGCTTCTTAATCATAGGAGGAAATACGAAGCCAATTTCACCGGCCGCTCTTGTCACTACTGGGCCAGTTCATTTTTGGCTGGTCTCTCTTTTCAAACAGTTATCGCTGATTCATTGGCAATAAAACTCCCTGTTAACTGCGGATTGATGTTTTAGCGTTCGATCACGGAGAGAGGGAGGAATGTCGCCGCGTTTTCTCTGTAGCTGGTATCCGCTTTTTCCTGTGCCTTTGGTCCAGTTCTCGTTATTCTCGATATAGAACTGTGAAGTTATATTTTTGTCGATTATTAAGTTTATTTCTAAATCATCAAATATAGGAAAAACATATGCCATTCCTTAATGAGATATTTGAAGGTACGAACTATATATTGTAAACTCTAGCTTGGCGCGAGTAAATGAGAGAAAAAAGATAAGGTCGGGTACTCATACACATACGCGTATCAAAAGAGAGAGAGAGAGAGAGAGAGAGAGAGAGAGAGAGAGAGAGAGAGAGAGAGAGAGATGCATTCGAATATGTACGAACTAACATATAATTTTAATTTCTTCACCAATTCAGTGACATCTATTCTCTCGTCGCACCATTAAATGGCATAATGACAACAAAATACTTACATGAACCAACTGCTTCCATTCTTCGACAGTTCATACTGACAGTCATTGCTCCATCGTTTCCGTTTACACTTCATCACCATGTTCTTATTCTTCCTCACATATACTCTCAACTTTCTCCCCTTGCAAACTCTTGGAAACTTTTAATAGTCTCAATCTTTTCTCTGCAGTACCACCGAACAGCAGCGTAATATGCAGATATGAGCCAACCATCACTCACCACCCATTTTCCTCTTCAATAACTTTGCCATCTATCTTTTGCATATTATTTTGACATCCAGTGTCTGTCATCAAAGAAAGATGTTAGCAGGGTCAGAGACCTAACACACCCTTGTCTCTGCTCCCTTATTTATTTCACACCAGTCTCTCTCCCTCCTAGAAAATCTAACACAGGCTTCAGTTCCATTATAAGAGCAATTTCTTTTATACCTTATAACCTCGACACATGACACGTTACCTATTTATCGACAGTTTCTTGAGCTTTTTCTAGGTCTGTAAAAGAAAATTATTGAGATGGCTATTTGTCTGCCAGTCCGCACTTTCTCTATCCGTCCTCAGGTCTTAAGAACTACTGAGATTAGAGGGCTGCAAATTGGTATGTTGATCCTCCACTCTCCAATCATCAAACATACCAAATTGCAGCCCTCTAGCCTCAGTAATTTTTATTTTATTTAAGGTTAAATTAGCCATGATAGCGCGTCTCGTGGCTAAAGTTTCATGGGCCGTGGCTGAGAGTTGCATACAGTATTATGCGCTCTACAGAAAACTCGATTGCGCCCAAGAAACTTCGGCGCCTTTTTTACTTGTTTCCTTTCACTTTCAATTTCCCACATAAATATTTCACGAAAAACACTTGTCCCAGACACCTTCTCCCTTATCTGAACCCCCACTGATCTTCCCCTGTCAGTCCAACTGCCATCTGTTTTCCCATTCAATAAAAATGCGGCTTTATAATTTCACTATTATAGTAAGTAATGCTACACAACTAGAATCTTCACTTTCAACCGTCATCCTTACTTACCCTCACGCAGGAGAACATTTTACTCATTTTGGCATTGCTTACACTGTTCGACTACTCAAATAACACGTTCATAATCGCTCTTCAACATTTCAGGCCTAATCTCGTCAACTCTTGTTGTCGTCAACCTTTCACTAGCTCTCCTAATGTCGTCATGAGTCACTGACAAGCATTTTCAAACCTACAACAGGTCTTCCACTCTTTTATCGTTAAGGGCAGCTCCCTCAAATCCGCCTGAGTATTTCTCTCGTATACTTTCGCTGTTACAAGAGTGTTGAGTTTCCGGAATGTTACTGTGTCGTTCCATTGTGAAGGTTTTTATGTAAAAATTAATGTTCTTATTGTAAGTGTTTATGCAGCCTATTGTGAAGAGTGTCTGAGACTTTACCGAGTGGGAATCCTGTCATATATATCGAGATCAAAATAAAATGAGGTTGTGCTTGTTTTAATTTTCACGAAAATATCGATTATTGCAGGATGGGAGAGGGCAAGATAATGCAGGCATATTTTGGGGGTGATTGTAATAACTTTTTTCGCGTTTTCATAATATCTGAGATTTTTTCTGAAGAGAATGCTTACATTTATAGTTTTATCTCCAAAGTTATGGTTTTATGAATTTCTTTACTTATTGATTTAATCACTGATTTGCCTATGATTTAAATAGCGTGAACTACTTATTTATTAATTTTCGTATGTAGTTTACATGTTCAATCCTTTTTTACCAACAAACTGTAAGCACAAGTGTGAAATTAGTATACAAATGACAACAAGAGAAAAATGAGAATGAAAGGTAGGAAAATAAGATGATAAAGTCCTTAAAAGAGACAACGAATAAAGAAACGAAAGAGAAATAGAAGGAAAGAAAAAGAAGGGAGGAAAACGGTAGATATGAAATGAAAGATGCGAAAAAGTGAGGGACAAGTAAAAAAGGAAAAAGCTAATTGACAGTAGATAAAGTTATTGTAGGAAATTAAATGAATGTAAGACAATGAAAAAAACTGAGCCGGGAAAGGTACAATAAATATGTAGTAAGAGAGACAGGAAAAAGATGGGAAAATGTCTAAATGGGACTATGAAAGGTCAAAAGGAAGAAAATGGAGTAGAAAATGGGGAAAAAGAGTTAATTTCCATGAAGGGCAAGAATGCAGCAAGGAAGAAGCCAGGCGACGGGAAAGAAAAGAGAAATGTCGAACGATTGCAGAAGTTGGAAAAACAAAGGCAACAAAAGAGGAACTGAGCATAAATCAAGCAGAGGAATAAAACAAACTGAACACCAAAAAGAGAAATGAAAATGAAAGAAGAGAAAAATAGGAGGAACCTAATTAGCAGATGGGTAATGACTAAGAAATGAAAATGGAAACAAAGGTAAGAACAATTGAATGATAGGTGGACAATAAAAGAGAATAATAGAAGGAATAAATAACAAGAGGAGGGACATTTTATTGTGTTTAACATAGAAAGAACGTGCAAAAAATAAATCAAAATTAGACGGCAGAGGGAAAGAGAAGAAAGAATGAAAACAAGATCGTAAGAAAACAAATGAAAAGAAAAAGGAAAGGAACAGGAGGACTAAACCCCTCGGGTACAACGTTTTCCTGTATTGTGAACGTCCCGGACTGCTCCTGCAGAAGGAAGATGCTCCTTGGATTCAGAACACCAAAGGGAAAGTTCTCAGACACTCTGACTTGCCCAGTTTTCAGTCCTTCGTATGTCAATCTCACTTCAGATGATAACATCTATGAACCATTTTGTATGTATTCTTTATTTTGATTTTTATTTATTTGTCTATTGTTTTTAAGGGGAAACCTCCTAAGTATAAATAACGATTCGGCTGGAATTGCCACCAGTCATTTTATTCTCACTGGGAAATAAAGTTTTAGTTTTGATAAGTTCTGATTTGGAATCACAAACTCTATAAAACTATTTAGCAGCCTTTTTATCGATATCGTTACAAAAGGAATTGATTTTTTTTATTTCTTGTAGCATTTCCTTTCATTTTGCCGCCAACACTTTTATTTTTGTAGACATGATAAATTGTAAGAAAATCCAGGTGTCTCAAAAAATTATTTTTTTACTTTTTAGTGCATTTTAATGAAAACATGTTTAAAAAAAAATCATAATTTTTTATCTTTTACTTTTTAGTTTTGACAGAAATTGTAACCGTTTTATGATCGCAACTAAAAAAAAAAAAAAAAATTGAACGTGATATCCTGTCAAGCCAAAGAAGGTTTGAAAAATTCGTAGAGATATTAACTTATTCTACCAAGTCAAAGAAGGTATGAAAAATCCGAAGAGTTTCATACAAATCCTGAGATACTGGGAGAGGTCACTGTAGGGTCATTAGAGGTCACTGCTGACCTACTGATCATGTAAGGTTGTATTGTCACCGGGTTTGAGCAACCATGCAAAATTTCAAGTTCATCGAAAGAGGGGAACAGGTCGAAAATCAAGTTACAAATTTTGACCCAAACAGACAGGCAGACAGACATACAGACACAGAAATCAAGTTAAATAAAAGTATGTAAAAAAATCAAGCTTTTATTAAAGTGCTAAAAAGTAAAAAAAATAATTTTTTGAGACACCAGGATTTTCAGTAAATTAATCATGTCTATAAAAATAAAAGCGTGGGTGCCAAACTTGGAAGGAAATGCTACAAGAAATAAAAATATAATCCTGATGTCTCAAAAAATTGTTTTTTGCTCTTAGTGAATTTTAATAAAAGCATTACAACTAAAAAAAAAAAGTGAACGTGATATCCTGTCAAGCCAAAGAAGCCAGGAAAAATCCAAAGAATTTCATACAAATCCTGAGATACTCGGAGAGGTCACTGTAGGGTCAATAAAGGTTTCTGCTGACCTACTGATCATGTAAGGTTACATTGTCACCGGGATTGAGTAACCATGCAAAATTTCAAGTCCACCGGACGAAGGGAACAGGTCGAAAATTGAGTTACAAGATTTGACCTAACCAATTGGACAAACGCAGAAGTCAAGTTAAATAAAAGTAGGTAAAAAGAAAGAGACCCCTTTCGCTTTAACGACAGTTATCTGGAGCAATATTGGGTTAATTCAGCATTAAACAAAAACTCGCGAAATTAAGCATAGCTTTGCCAGCTGGAGAGAATCTCTTTAATCTCTTTACTTTCTTAACAATGTGGTACATTTTCATATGCCTAATGAAACGCGCAATTAAGCTCAGTTACGAGAACTAAAAATTGAACAAACATATTCATCATTATTTTGCATTTTCAGAAACAATGTACTCGGAACGATTTGTGTGACCAAGTCAGATAACATTGATTAGATAACAACTATTTGTGAAGCACACGTCTGTCATTTTTTACCCCGGTGCATCAAACTGAAAGGTGATTTTTAACGCATCCGATAAATATTTTGCTCAATTCCATTTTTGCATTGACTGGATATAACATCATATTCAAATATTTTACTTT
>NC_089784.1:44190534-44213034 GCF_040412425.1 Macrobrachium rosenbergii
GCTGTGTATGATTTTCCAGACCACTAATGAGGTATCTCACTAGGCTGTTTTTTTTTAGGAGTTTCCCCAATAGGCCTAATCTCCTGTGACTGTCTCTTGGTGCTAACAACTACTCTACAGGAGTGCCAAATCCTTAGAAGCCTTCTGGAGCATATGATGCTTCACCTTTTGTTCTCCTTCCCTTCTTCTTTTGTCTAGGACCAACTTCCCAGCTGAGTCTCCTCTCTTCTTTTATTTAGATAAATGAACCCTTTGGTATGCCACTAAGTACTTCATTCAAGATACTGCCACGCATATATCCCATATTTTGTTCAGTGGCACTTAACTGAAATACACAAGTTACATTAACATTACCATGCAACTTTTCCTTTAATAATTTTTTTTCCCCAATTTTGTGTTTGGGCTCTTGTTAGCCCCCTAATAGCTGGATGTCTGTGAATTCACCATATACAAGGTAAACTTGCTTTAGGGCCTCCTCTGACAGACTGATCTAATATGTCAAACCTGTGTGAGGAGGTGGTACTTCATCTTGTAGGCTAGTGCTGAATTATAAAAGTACCAGCTTTTAAGGCCTGTTGGACAGTTAGTATACTTTTATTTCTCATCTGTGCTGATGGAATAAGGAGTAGTAGCAACCAGGTTCTTCTTCAGAGCATGAAGTGCAGATTTCCTTGCATGTCGACGAACAGTGTGGGCAAAAATATTTTGAAGATAGTGTATTACATTGACAGTTAGCTGCCCTGCTCCACCTATGGCACTCCTGATTTGTTTACCTTTTTTTTTTTTTTTTTGTCTCCACAACCTTTAACATTTTCGGTTTCAGAGCTTACAGTCTTTATTTAACCCTTTTTGAAAAATGGTTAATACATTCCCCTTTTACAACTTTGTGATCGCTTCCATAAGGCCCCTCTCTCTCATTCAAGAATAATACAGAATTATATGCGGAACTATTGCCATTCCCACAAACACTGTATATTTAAAATTCTTTTCAAGAGTGCGCAGCCAAGTTTAAAAGCTGCAGCTACTTTCATAGATGTAGAATACTTACAAGAATTTTTACCACACTTGTGTGTGAGCACCACTTTTTGATACTGCAGAAGGCTTCTTTTCTTCCTAAGCATAACATTCCATTGTTGACAAACATGACAAATTTTTTAGAACGCCAGTGTAGCACTCCATCACTATGCCTACCCCAATCAAGGATGAATGTCCTAGTGTGATCCATGTGGCATCAAGTGACACTTCAATGTCCAGGACTCCATTGTCACCTGGATGAATATTAAATTCTTTACTATAATATTAAAAAATCATAGAATTCATATGCTCCCAGCAATCTCTATTTTTTGTGTGATTTCCTGTATTCTCTTTTTCTAAGGTGTGTTTTATGTGAAAGTTTAGGGAATTCGAGACTAGGTGCCATATCCTGAATTCCTCTTTCACCAAGGCCATGTCGCATCCCATAAGCAATGGCACATAATGTGCTTTTTCCCCTATAACTCCTTCCCCTTCCTTCCATTTTATCACGTCGTTTCCTTTTTATAGACGTACTTTGCCAAAACTTTCACACGAAATGTGTAACTGCAATCAAAACTATGCCATTTGTATTCCAAAGCAACACTACTACCACATATACCGGTACACCTCATTACACTTACAACATTCTCCATTTCTTGTAAGGATAACAAGAAATTTTCATTATCATTCTCATGCAAACTGCTTAACACAAAAAATGATCCACACACCCTCTTCCTTGTGTAAACTCACATTGTTCTTCCCCTATCTATTCTGCTGTCAATTGTCTTACATTCTCCATCCAATTCTACAATACTTATTCCCCCTAAAAAAATCAGCAGTTATTCTGATCACTCATTCATCTCGAACTTTTCCCCTGTCCAGGCATACCTTACATGCATACACACTTGTATGCAACATAATTATGCTTTCGCCACCATATTGGAAAATCTCACTTGCAATGTCATCATCGCCTGTTATCTTTCTATTCTTCAAAGTTTTCATTGTCTTCCCTTACATCCTAAACGCTCACTCAATTCTGCAAGCATACTCAGAATTAGATAACCCCTACGACATTTACATTTTTAGCTCTGCCTCTCTTCTGTTGCCTATATTCAACAAATGGCAAGAAGTGTGATATCAGAGAGAACAAAACAACACTCACTGTTATTTCAAGGACGGTCACATCGAGAAAAATTGAAGGACAATCCTACAGAACCTATCAGCATGTTAAGTCCCTAATTGTGTGTCATCATTCACCTCTTGCTCGCATTCACTCGAGCGCCATCAGGAAGTTTCGCCATGGAACTTATGTTAACTGCTGACTCTCAAGATTAAGATGATGAGGATATTATTCATAAAAAGAAGTATCACTGTTACAATTATTAGGAACGGCAACATCAGCACACCTTCAATATGCACAGAGAACGCAGCAAAATTACAAAACTAACAAGATGAAGTACATACGAGAACATCAGAGAAGTATTCAGCAGAGGTCATGCCTTCACCGTTATCTGTCAAGTTCCTCAACCAATAGCTGCAGTGGGAATGGTTACTCATCAAAGTTTATTACTTAGTTTACCTGCCTCTCCTGGCTCCGAGGCTCTTGCCATTCATTGGTTTCTGCTAACAGCGGGACAGTTTTACCATTTGCCTTTTTTATTGCTGTATTTACTTCGCATCATTTATCTTTACCAGTCTTTCTTATCAGGATTATTATTAGCTTAATGAAATCAGATTTTTATTCACACATACACTCACATTCACATAAATACACACACACATATCTCTCTCTCTCTCTCTCTCTCTCTCTCTCTATATATATATATATATATATATATATATATATATATATATATATATATATAATATATATATATATATATATATATATATATATATATATATATATATATATATATATATATATATATATATATATATATATATATATATATATATATATATATATATATACTACACATACACATATATTCATTTATTTGTGTTTGTGTTTTCAAAAGTGGAGTTCAGTCTGTGTAACTCATTTATAAATCTTTTCATCTGTTTGTATATTTTATTATGAGATAGATTAGCGAAACTTTTATTTTTCTAATTGTGTAACGACCGCTGCCTATGGTTTTGTTAAACCTTTGGTGCGAATTTCAACTTTCTGTTCGGAGAGAAGGAGTTATTGATTCCATTGCCTGATTTTTCTTTTGTGAAAAGGAAAAGACAGTAAGTTTAGCAAGATATAGTTAATTCTGCAGGAGATTGCTAGAATTAAGTAAAGAGGGCATTTTTACTGCCAATTACATCAGAAAAAAGAAAAAAAATCTAAGATTTTACTCACAGACATAGGACTAAGATTTGCGGTGACGTACTGACGAGTTAGGAATTATGAATTTTACCCAAGTTACGAACATTGAATATTGCTGCTTTACTGACGACCAATAAGCGTTACTGAAACTTCCAACGGAATTGAAAAGTTCGGTGACAGGAAGGGTCACTAGCGGTGGTTGTCTGACGCCGCTGGCTTAAACGGTTCCCATTCCCATAGCTAAATTTGCAACGGACTCGGCAGTGGTAGAAGCGATATTCAGCCATAAAGGATAGATGAACTAACATGCATATACCAAGCGACTCTGTAAGAACAGAACACAACGAAGTAGTATAATCATTAAAAAAAATAAAGAAAAACAACGCACTTTTACTATATAAATAGAAGTGTGGCCGATCGTTATGTAACGGTGGTGTATGTCTGTAATACTTATGTTTATTTTCTAATGAGTATAGACATAAAATGAAACAAATATACAGATTTAGCTTCAGACGCTGAACCTGAGCACAGTCAGATGTATTCGAGAATGCGTCAGAACTTTTCATATGTTCGTAGGAAATCAATGCAATTGGAAAAATTCAACGTTAACCCTAGAGCTAAGCAGCTCAATGAAAACTGAGGTGACGGTAAAAGATGAGGCCAAAAACTTGAAGGTGTTGTGAAAGTTAGATGCAATTAATGATGCATGGTACTTTCTTCAACACTTTTTGGTTACAATTTTTGGTATGAATATCGCTGTCTAGGAAGTCTAAACAGTACGAGGAAACTTTTATTTCTTCGAAATTTTAAAACGAAGGCTGCCTGTTTTTCCTTAGAGTGGCAGTCATGAGCCATTCCATCGTTGTAAGAGTTCTGGGAGGGTGTTTTCCATTAGGTTATTTGTCAGAAGGGAATTGTCTTGTTCTTTCTTCTTCGGTGATTAAGTCTCCTTCTGTTAGAGCTCATGACTTAATTCTTCGAGCTACTGAATTTTTATCCAGCTGAAGCAACACATCAAATTGTTCTATAATAGAGATTATTATTATTATTATTATTATTATTATTATTATTATTATTATTATTATTATCTTGGCAACAGACCCTCTCTCAAACAATTACTATTGAAAGAAATCGCTGCATCAGCTGCATTGATCTTGTATAGAGTCGTCTCTATTTGCCTTATAACAGTTTTCTTGCTGGTATGTACTACAACTGGCGAGTTACGCGCCAATGTGATTCATCAGGAGGACTTAAAATTCCAGTGATTCCCGTATATTTCTAGTAAGAGTAAGTCAGATTTGGTGAGCATAGCCTGTAGGGTTTTATTCACGTAGAGGTAAATGTATCGAATTTGGATACAGGTCAAAATCTTGAAATGGCCAACGTTTCTCCCGGTTTTTTCCGAGTATGATCACGGCAGTGGGTCTGAGTAGACTGATGGTGCTAGAGGGATCTACTCTATAAATAGTCGTAGGTCAGCAGGGGGTTTGTTCATGCTGAATTGTCATTGGTTGGCGACACATTGCACCCTCCTATTGGCTGCGGAAAGTTTTTCTTAAGTCCTTTCTCGGCGCTGTCGCAGCCTAGCAGACCGTCGAGGCAGGGGCGTGACGTCGCTGTTATTATTATTATTATTATTATTATTATTATTATTATTATTATTATTATTATTTCCATACAGTTTATTTACACAACTGAATCCCATTTCTAGGTTCTCACAAGGCCGCCCGCATGATCTGTGTTAAAGTGTAATGGAAAAACTAGACGACCCAAATCGCAGAAATATTGTCATATTTGATATAATGTCGCAAAGCAAAACCAATTTCCTCCTTTTTATTGGCAGATTTGTCTCCTATGCTTTTGATTATATTCATACCCAATTGATAAGATAAGTTACAAATCAGTTTTAACGAAAAGATAATTAACTGAATATCAGTATATGAATTAATTCAAATGACAAGAATTTTAATAGAAAAACAAAATCCAATGTAACGCTCGTAATTTACTCTCTTCTCTCTCTCTCTCTCTCTCTCTCTCTCTCTCTCTCTCTCTCTCTCTCTCTCTCTCTCTCTCTATATATATATATATATATATATATATATATATATATATATATATATATATATGTGTGTGTGTGTGTGTGTGTGTGTGTGTGTGTGTGTGTGTGTGTGTGTATTCATATTTAAATACAGAGTGCATTCGTGTGTGTGGGGTGTGTTTGTGTAGCATGCATGTGTATTTTTCTATTTTCCGAACGCCTCTTTTCCTATAGAAGGTGTGGGGCAAAAATGAGTTACAGTTTCGGTTTATATGAGCAAGCATCCTATTTTATTTTCTTCTAATTCCATAAGTTATCAAAAGTCAAAGGTCAACATTCTTAACAATGTTGAACTAAAGCAAGGAAGTTTCTTCTACAGTCAGGTCAAAAGACCTCAACCTAATCATTCAAAGTAGTTGTTTTGTTTACTGAAACTATTATAATGCATCCATTAATATTTCTAATTCTCCACACTTTGGGTTATTAGTTAACATGGCTTGTCCCAATTACCGCTTCAAGTAATGATAATAAGCATATTATAGAATGAAAAGATTTCCAGATCTTTAATCCTTCACATATCTAGATATGATGGAAATCATATTTTGCATTTAATGTGCTAGTGTTGACTTTAATATATTTTACTTACTACAACGTATGGTAAACAGAGAAACACTTTAATTAAACAGAAAGTGCAAAACAAAAACTGCTGACCGTTAGAACTTCAACACTGAAGGCATTTAACCCTCACTACACTTGATATTAATCTTATGGTCTCTTAAATATGAATCTAATATTCTATTCAGGGAAGAGCGTGGGTGCGTGTGTGTGTGTGCGTGTGTGTGTGTGTGTGTGAGAGAGAGAGAGAGGGAGAGAAAGAGAGAGATTTTCGAATTTTACCAGACTCATATAACGATTCTATATTTAAGGATTTTCCTTTTAAATAACATTTTTTATTTCAATTGATCATGATCAAATTAATTATTCATGTTAATGTTGAGGAA
Organism: Macrobrachium rosenbergii; assembly: GCF_040412425.1. Lineage (NCBI taxonomy): Eukaryota > Metazoa > Arthropoda > Malacostraca > Decapoda > Palaemonidae > Macrobrachium > Macrobrachium rosenbergii. The sequence goes on from NC_089784.1 coordinate 44,196,905, forward strand.
AAAGGATTTCGAAAGAATTTTGCAAAATGGTAACTGATTCTACCTGGGCTGCCATTCATCAGTTTCACGACTCCAAGGATTGGAACATCACTTTGAATGAGGACATTCGATCTATGAGAGGGAATCAAATGAAAACGGAAACGGGTTTTGAAACGATTTTTTTTACTTCAAGTTAACACTGACTGTGCACTGCTTGACCTGAGAGTGTTGACATTTGCAACAATGTTTTGTATTATATCGGGCCATTGATGACATTAGAATGTAAACTCATTATGAGTAGGAATATTAAATGGACTACGGTCTGGAGGAATGTGCTAAATTAAGACTTTGAGAGCGGGTTTCATAGTCTTTGAAAACTTCATTCATTACAGAATTTCCCCATTTTCCACCGCTCGTACATTAGGACAAATTAAGTAACTTGGACTGTTACTGATATTTCGTTGGGATCTGGGCCATAATAACAGTCGGGGGATCGAGAGAAAGAGACTCCAATATTTTCCTTTCCCAAAAACTGCAAAACTTTCTTTCCCTCCTGCTCTCTGCATTTCAAAACTCTTAATAACTAATGAAAAAATATAAACTATAATATAAAATATAATAAACACTTGATTTAAATCTTAGGGCATGAATTTGTTCCTATTTATTTGCGTATATGCAGTCTTTGACTAACAGTTATAGTTGAATATGTGAAGAAAATGGCGTATATAGAGGTTAACATTAAACTACTAGTATGAGTTGCAGTATGAAACATGTGAACATACAAAGGAATACACGTAACTGAATATTAATTCTCTGTACAAGCAACAGAATTTCCATTCTGATTCAATAGAAGTGTGCTACCTTAGCTTAGGTTTGAATAGTAAACGATGTTATCAAATATTTCATAATATTATTGATACCATATTTCCTTTTCTTCAAAGTCGACTCTCATATTGAAATAATCTGATAGGTAATGGAGAAAAAAAAAGCAAAGAGGAGGAAAAATATGAAGAAAAAATGAAACTAAAACTTAAATAATTTTATTTTATAGTAGAAGGAAGGAAAAATTTTCCCTATAATGAATCCATGAAGCTTTTGCAAAAATCGATTTCATAAGAGGAACCAGGAAGAAACCAGAGCTCTAATATATTGATAAATATAAATGAGAGAGAGAGAGAGAGAGAGAGAGAGAGAGAGAGAGAGAGAGAGAGAGAGAGAGAGAGAAACTGATCGCTTTTATACCTAACGAGATATAAGTCAAACACGAAAGTATGATAGGAATTCTTAAATCTTACTGATTTTATGTTGAACTATTAATATCATCACGAAATCATCACCGCGCAATTCTCATTTTTTGCAATAAACCAATATGAAGAAAATGAAACAAATAGAAACTAAAAAGGAAGATGTGCCGAAGATACTGAAGAGTGCAAATGAAGACAAAATATATTCGAGGAACAGTAACACTATATCTGAAGTTTTTTGGTTGTAATATTTAACCGGTTTGCGAGTATACGGCACATACATACATACATACATACATACATACATACATACATACATACTACATACATACATACATACATACATATTTACGAGAAAATGATAAATACGTTACATATATACATGATTTTTCCACAAATATAAAAATAGACGAATTTGTATACGTTCATACATTCAGTCATTCCCGTGCAAAATGCCCATACGTACAGATATCACCAGTGAATAGATGGAGAGAGGTTCCTTTTTATTCTGAGACTAACAGAAAAATAGACATCTACCATGTAAAATTGTTCCGCAAGAGGAAGAGACAGCGTACAATGATGCTGCTGCATGCGAGCCCATCAAATGCAAAAAAAAAAAAAAAAAATGTATGGTAAGAAACTAAATTGGGTTTGAAATGATCCAAGAATAAGGAAAAAACTCTTTTTCCTGCTTGAGTGAAAATAAACATCAAATGAAGTAAAATGAGGAGAAGAGTCTTATGTCGGTACGCTTGGTGGAAACAGCATCCATAAAGAACGACTCCTACAGAGAGAGAGAGAGAGAGAGAGAGAGAGAGAGAGAGAGAGAGAGAGAGAGTTGTCTCATAAATTTTTGTTAGGTGGAAACAGTAAGCAAGGAGAGAGAAAGAGAGGTTCGTAAATTCTTCAGAGGTGAGCATAGAGAGAGAAAGAGAAAGACTGGTCTCGTAATGCGGAAACAGCATGCATCCTTGGCGTTATAAAAATAAGAATAAAAAAAAAACGAGGAGAGAAGAAGAAAATTGACGAATAAAGAAATAAACATTAAGAGAAAAGTCATCTCTCTCTCTCTCTCTCTCTCTCTCTCTCTCTTACACATAAATAGAGAAAAAGTAATAATGGCTTACTCGCTATAGGATCACATGGAATTTCATTAAGTGTCAGCCTTTCTGAAGTTATACCTGGGATATTTAACATAATTCGTTTGCACAACTTCTTTCGTGATAATTTTGTTTAAAATTCATCATTAATAACACCTATTATATAAATATATACATGAAATGTGAAGATTATTTCATGTGTTATTCTAAAGTGAAATATGTTAGACTCTTCACATTCATGAAGGCTTTCCTCTCTCTCTCTCTCTCTCTCTCTCTCTCTCTCTCTCTCTCTCTCTCTCTCTCTCTCTCTCTCTCTCTCTCTCTCTCTCTATATATATATATATATATATATATATATATATATATATATATATATATACATACACATATATATATATATATATATATATATATATATATATAATATATAAATATATATATATATATATATATATATATATATATATATATATATATATATATATATATATATATATATATATATATATATATATATATATATATATATATATATATATATATTCACCATACGTAATCATTTTATTGGACATTACAATCAGGGGGTAAGTGTTGGGCAGATGGAGTAAAAGTGTAACTGGGGTGAAGGGCCTTGAAATTCAGGAGGCACAAGAGTGTTTGCAATTTATAGGGGCGTGAAAGCATAAGGCACATGACGCAATGCTGATGAACTTGTATAAGTTAATGTTGTGAATCTTTGTTCCACATGCAGTTCATCCATGAACTTACATTTAAATAATAATTTGTAGTGCGTATACATATGTTCATATATATATATATATATATATATATATATATATATATATATATATATATATATATATATATATATATATATATATATATTATATGTGTGTGTGTGTGTGTGTGTTTGTGTGTGTGTGTGTGTGTGTGTGTATACACTCTACACATAATTATTTAACTGTAAATTCATGAATAAACTGCATGTGCAACAAAGATTCACAACCATCAGCCTAAAGAGAGCTGCGGCAGAAATCACAGGCGCAGGTAACGTCAGGTTGCTTAAAGAGAGCTGCTGGGCTGTTCTGGCACCAGTGCAAATTTGGCATAGTGTCACCCCTTTTATCCTACGAGGACTATGGCACTTCTGTCCAGAAGAGGGTGTCAGGTTTCCTCGCCTATTTATTGTCCTTATAATTATGTCATTTATTCTTTCCCTTTAACATTTTCTCTTTCATTATTTTGTTCAGTTAATCATATTGTTGTACGCCTCGATAAGGTTAATAGTTTACCCTGTTCCCACTCTGCCAATGCAGAGTGCAATTGACAGACATACCAATTTTGTAAGTCCTATGATTTCCTTTTGAAGCCCCTTGTGCAAAAGAATAAACCTAAGCCATTTTCATAGGATAAAGAGTATAATTTCGGCACATCATTTTTCTTTAACATTAGCATTTGCCTTCTTTATTATTCCCATGTAATATCAATTCCGAGTCTGTGACTTGGAAAGATAGTGTACTTTACATATTTGTCTGTCCTTCATTGCACTTAGCTTCGTCACCGTAAGCACCATTGACCTCATTGTCACGTCTGGCACTATGCCGTCAACTTAAGTAACATGGCGACACCTAACGGAGACCATGTAATCTCATTGTAATGCCTCATAAAGGCAAAGTAACTATTAAAAGTTAAGTGCATGATTATTTTAATATTTGCCTTAAGGAAATAACTTGAAGTTATTGTGTTCAATATTTACAGTAACTTCCTTATATTTGTAACTGTTCCAGTTTCAAAATAACAGTAGCTTATGACTTATCACATTTTAATACTTATGATAATTTACTCATATTTCTTTTGAGATTTACCTTAAAGAGGTCAATTAAAGTTAGTGTATTTTAATATTTACAGTAACTTTCTTATAGTTGTGAATATACCTGTTTTAAAGTAACAGTAATCTAAGGTTAAAACCTTTAAATTTTTTTTCCTTACTCTGTGATTAACATAAAATACTGAATTCATTATCAAGTTAATTTTCAGATATATCATATGCAGCAGAGAGATTTAGGTTAATAGATATACATGAGTGCTGTTAACAAAAAAATTAGAGTAATATAAAGCATTCGTCAGCTGAATCCTTGGTTTGGTAGACATTCGCACCCGACCGATGGTGCGGGATGTCAACTTGGGCGCGCAGTTGCTATATCTTTCCAAGCATCCTAGCCACCAAATGCTTAATTTAAAGGTAAAAGATAAAGCACCGTATTTTAGCACTGCCGAACAAGGAAGGGCAAAAGGAATATTGGCGCCTCCCTTAATCCTTTAATTGCACTCTGTATTTCTCTCCAACTTTCTCTTCTCAAACATGTGATGCTGCGTGTTTACAGACACGAGGTTGTGAGGAGATTAAGTATGGTCAGAGGCAGAATAGAGTAGGCGATGAAGATTAAGAGAAAGGTGTGGCCTGTAATGAGCACTAGCACTGAGTCATAAATGATGCGCGAACATAGGGAAACGACACCAACCCCATCTAACTGTGGATGACCTCCTAACCCCTGACCGAAGTCATATAAGGGCCTCACCAAAGGAACAAGAGTGAGAGATATAGCTGGACGAGAGCGAGAAACATCTCCCCCTTCCATTCCCACCTCCTTCAGAGAGCCATTTACAGAGGGTTTGTTTGTCTTGGAAATCTCTCTTGAATGTGCCTTGTATCAGCATCATCACACCGATGGATATACCTTCAGCTGTTCCCAGTTATAGGCTAATTAACCCCTTAGGCCTTGCCTGCCTGATTAGTCCATTTCATCATCTGATAGTTCATTTCATGTAAATACACGTAATCTTAAACTTATCCTAGCGTGTTTACTTACAACTACCTTATGAGTAGAGCAATCAGCTCAGTTAAATTCATCTTTTTACTTGTTTTTTACGATTCCCTGGGTCAACAGTAGTCAGATTTTCTACGAATATTGAGGCAAGTAAGAAAATCATTCATTTATAGTCTATAACTGGCTGATGATAAGCCTTTCCCCCAGTTAAATCGTAAAAATGGCGACCTTTTTTGCCTTAGATCTTGCATTCTGCACGTTGCAATTGAATCCTTGTCCCTTGCAACTTGCAGTTATCAGCAACTAGCCAACCTAAAAAGCTGGATGCGAGACAAGAAACGAACCATAGCATAAAAATCAGCAAGCGCACAGTTAAGGAGTTCCACATAGTGAGTACAGTGATATATCTTTATTTTATGTTAGGATAGGAAGTGAAATTGTGACTGAAAATAGCAATAGGGGAACGTGAGGCATGTGCATGCAATCCAGTCATCAAGAAGTGAGAGTTAGTAACCATTACACAAATTTTGATAGCCCCTGCATGAGGGCCTGCATGCTTTTCACATAGGCAAGCTAGAGAATTACGAAGCCTTGATAAAGGAAATAGTGCGTGCATTTCCTCCTTGTGTTATCCAGAGAAAATGTCATCTTAGAATTCTAGCTAGGCACATGGTTAGATCCCACATGGGTCAGCTAGCAAATTACCTTATCGATGGAGCTCAAGAGTTTAATCTTTCTCCCTCTCACTCCCGTAGAGGTTAGGAATCCGTTAGGCAAATGTATAATCCCTCATTGTAGAGCAAAATTTCAGAAAAGGCATAAAATTTGTTCAGGCTACATGAGCAAATAAATGTGTAACATATTTTCATTTGTACACATTCCTCTGTACAGCACCGCAAGTGATAAATTCTATTTCATTTCAAAGTGTTTCCATTCAATAGCATCCCACTATTTCATTCATAAGCGTAAGGAACCTTTTCTTTTCTTTTGTTTATTTGTTTATCTTTTGCTTTGCATAAAGTTTGCTGTGACCACGTGGCATTCACGTAGCTCTCAGTTAATTTCCGTAAAGCCTAGGAGAAACTTTTTATATTTGGGTTCCTCTAAATATACCTAAGAGGCATAATGGTTGCATAAGCAGGGTCAGTATCGGAAAATTCCCACGCTGGTCAATGCCCTTTGGGCCAGGTGCGTACCAGACAACCTTCAGCTGTCAGTTACTGAGCTAGACACAAACCCAAGTGGTTATCCAGCTGAACAAACATTACCCTTTTCCAGTCCTGTAAGAGGTAGTCTAAAATAGGGAAATGTAATTCATATGCTTGTGAACTTAGGCAAATAGCGCCCGTGCATGGTAGAATTAAGTTTTGAACTTATATTAGGTTGGAGGAAAAGGCTCTTATTGTGGTTGGCAAAATATGCACATTTGTCAGTGTAACTTACAAATAACATACTGTAACTTATCCGCCCCTCGGCGACGAAATTATCACTCCTATAAAAATAAGTAGAACTGCACTTCTAAAATGGCTAGTGTCTAACCCACCAATTTGTATGTTTGTAAACCTTACCTCCTTTGCGCCAGTATCCCAGTGTCTCTCAAAGCATTATTTTTTTTTTTTTTTTTTTTAGGTTTACGCTACGTCCTTTCTTTTTTTTATTTATTGTTGGGGGTATTATTCTAAGAGTGTTATGACACTCACTGAATTCCTGAACCTAATCCGTATCGGAACTCCCCCGAAAGGAAAATTTTTTTCTTATCACAAGAAAAACCAAATCCTTGGGAACGGGCAAACACTCCCCGAACCAAACCCAAATGCGCACTGTAGCCGGTCTTGTCCGTGCGCGAAATAAAACCAAAATTCTTACGTCCTCTGGAACAAAACCAAACTATTTCCATGAGAACAAATCCACCCCCTTCGAGGCAAAACCCCCCAAAAAACCCAACATTCACGCAATAGCCGGCTGAGTCCGTGCGTGAAATAGAATCACACACACACACACACACACACACACACACACACACACACACACACATATATATATATATATATATATATATATATATATATATATATATATATATATATATATATATATATATATATATATATACACACATATATATATATATATATATATATTTTTTTCGTGAACTGGCCAGATATAAAAAGTCATCTACATACCTAAACCATATAACTTTTGGGGCAAAATTCTTGGTAAGAATTTTGTCTCAAAAATTCCATGTAAATATTGCTAAGGACAGGAGATAAGTGATTACCCATAGCCATACCAAACTTTTGTACAAAAAATTCCCCATTGAAACAAAATTTACTATCTTTGATACATAACCTTATAAGTTTTGTGAGGTTTGCTACAGTTAAGGGAATGTCATAACTTACTAATTCTTCCTCTAAAAATTCTAGTAAATCATCTACCGGCATTTGTAAATAAAGAGACAATATCAAAACTAACCATAGTAAAATCAAATTTCAAATTCAAACTATTGAATTTATCTATAAAGTCGACATTATTTTTTATATTCGTATTAGAAATGTTTCCTACCAATGGTGTAAGAATTTTTACAAGCCATTTAGATAAGTTATATGAAACTGTGCCTGCTGAACTAATGATTGGTCTAATAGGGTTATTGATTTTGTGCGTCTTGACTAAACCGTAGAGATATGGTAGGGAGGGGCACTGAGTGGTAAACTGTTTAATTAAATGGTCAGAGCCCTTAAAAATGGATTTAATTTGTTTGCTAAAATGAGAGTTAACTGTCTGTGTGGGATCTGACCTCAGTTTCCTATAAGTTTCACTGTCATTCAATAATGGCATTATTTTATTTACGTAGTCACTTTTATTCATTATTACCACTGCATTAGACTTATCTGTCTTTGTTACTTGCAATATTTCGTCTTTTTTAAGGTTTTTGTATGCCTGGAGAAATCGTACGGGAACATTTGGGGAAGAAGGCTTGGCCATAGCACCATACACAATACCTTTACAAATATTGATGTCATCAGGACACAAACCATAACTAAATTTTTCCAAATAACAAAATGATTTTGAAACGTTAATATAGTCTAGGTTACCGTCAGAAACACCAAAACTTAATCCATATCCCAAAGTCGCTGCCATAGCACTATCCACTGGTTTGTCTTATAAATTAACGATAAAGTTCACGTTGGCATGTTTAGTCCAGTCGCTTTCAGCAATAAGATTCTTCAGCTTAAATTGAAGCTTCCTTTCAAGACGGTTGCAACACTTTCTTAGTTTACCATAAAATAATCCAGCATCCGTTTCTTCAACTCTCAAGGAACAGTCTGAGTAAAGCCATACCGTCTGCTTCTAAGTGTACTAAAAGCATCTTCTACTTCCACTTTTGTTATTTCGATATGCTTTTGAAGCATGATCCGTTGAAAGTCGTCGAAAGGCCGCTCTGCTAAACGAAGAATTCTCCTTGGTAAAATCGACTTGGGCATCACTTGCTCACACATACAATTCCGTAAAAAGCTGAGTCGAAGTTTCAGCTTGTGAGCTTTGGTAAACGGCTTTACGATATGGATTAAGTTTTGGTGTTTCTGACAGTAACGTAGACTATGTTAACATTTCAAAATCATTTTGTTATTTGGAAAAATTTAGTCATGATTTGTGTCCTGATGACATCAATATTTGTAAAGGTATTGTGTATGGTGCTATGGCCAAGCCTTCTTCACCAAATGTTCCCGTACGATTTCTCCAGGCATACAAAAACCTTAAAAAAGACGAAACATTGCAAGTAACAAAGGAAGATAAGTCTAATGCAGTGTTAATAATGAATAAAAGTGACTAGGTAAATAAAATAATGCCATTATAGAATGATAGTGAAACTTATACGAAACAGGTCAGATCCCACACAGACAGTTAACTCTCATTTTAGGAAAAAATTAAATCCATTTTTAAGGGCTCTGACCATTTAATTAAACAGCTTAAAACTCAGTGCCCCTCCCTACCATATCTCTACGGTTTAGTCAAGACGCACAAAATCAGTAACCCTATTAGACCAATCATTAGTTCAGCAGGCTTAGTTTCGTGTAACTTATCTAAATGGCTTGTAAAAATTCTTACACCATTGGTAGGAAATATTTCTAATACGAATATAAAAAAAAAAAAATGTCGACTTTATAGACAAATTCAATAGTTTGAATTTGAAATTTGATTTGACTATGGTTAGTTTTGATATTGTCTCTTTATTTACAAAAGTGCCGGTAGATGATTTACTGGAATTTTTAGAGGAAGAATTAGTAAGTTATGGCATTCCCTTAACAAAACTTATAAGATTATGTATCAAAGATAGTAAATTTTGTTTCAATGGGGAATTTTTTGTACAAAAGTTTGGTTTGGCTATGGGTAATCCCTTATCTCCTGTCCTTAGCAATATTTACATGGAATTTTTTGAGACAAAATTCTTACCAAGAATTTTGCCCCGAAAAGTTATATGGTTTAGGTATGTAGATAACATTTTTTGTATCTAGCCAGTTCATGAAAATCTCCAGGAATTTCTCGTTAAGCTAAATAATTTAGTCTCTTCTATGAAATTTACTGTAGAGGAAGAAAGAAATGGTAATTTGAATGTTCTTGATGTAACTGTCCATAGACATGATAGAAATTTCACCTTTTCAGTCTTTCGAAAATCAACTAACATTGCCTCTTTTGTTCATTATTATTCCAATCACCATCAGAATGTTAAATTCTCTGTTTTTCTGGAATGTTCTTAAGGGCTTTACGTGTTTGTAGCCCGCAGTTCATTGATGCTGAGATCAAAACTATTTATGATATTGCTTTGAAACTTAAATACCTAAGGACCTTTGTAGATGTAGCATGGAAAAGAACCAGAAAAATATTTTATTTAACAAATAACAAGCTTGAATTCAGTATGCATAATATTCTCAAATTACCGTATGATGAAAGGTTTTTACAAATTCCTAAAATTTTAGAGCTGTTCAACATAAATGTTGTTTTCAGTAATTTTAATGTTAAGAGTTAAGTGATAAAAAATTCTCCTAAAGATGTTTCTGGCTGCATCTATGAAATTCCTTGTAAAAAAAAAGTGATAAAATATATTATGGACAAACTGGAAAACCACTTTCACAACGAATCAAACAACACCAATATTCTGTGAGAACTGGCCAAATATTGAATGCATTATTCGTACATATGAGAGATTTTGATCATCCTATTAACTGGAGTAAAGCAAGACCTTTAGTCCCGTGCAATGACACAGTTAAAAGGAATATCATCGAATCTTGTTTTATTAAGTCAAATAATGAAAGTGTTCTAAATTTAAGTCTTGGTTTTTTTAAACTTGATGCTTTAATAATTAAAAAAGTTGTTGATAAATATAAGCAAAATTAATATACATGTTTCTGCAATTTGAATGTGTAAGAAGCCGTTTGCATTATGGTTAAGTATATATTTGGATTAGTTTTTGACCGCGTGATCCCGGATTTGCCGTGGATTAACCTTTTTTGTTTAACACCTGGCAATTAACCATCTGGTATTCAAGGTTATACATGTTTTTGGATTTTGTAAGCCTAAACTTTAGTATTTCTTTTTGTGGGGTCTTAGGTTCAGTTTGTGACAGCTCGATCCGGGATTATCTTGGATTAACTTTCTGTTTATTACCCTTTGAGAACTGACCATCTGGTATTCTTGTTCTTTTTGTTTACTTTGTAACCTTCTTTATATTTTTGTCTCATTCGTACCCCGACGATGCGTCAATAAACGTGAAAGCGCCTGTCTTTTTCCTGTGGGATTCGCTTATACACTGAAGTCACGAGCATCTACTGTTATTTTTTAAGCATATATATGCGTGTGTGTGTGTGCAATCAGTACTGTCCGCATTACCAATATTTTCGTTTATAATTCAAGTTACTTATGAACATCGTTGGATCCTAGCCTTACTTTTTCCGCCATTTAACGTCTAACCTGCATATAGAAAAAATACGAACTTGATGTTTACATATATAGTGGCAATAACTGTTGTAAAGACCTGCATAAAGCACCACTTCGTTTAGTACCATACACGCATTGCAATCTATACTACTGATATGAGGTTTTTAATGAATATGTCATAGTATATATACGGTAGTTATAACACGAGAATGTTAGAACACTTTTTGTAAATCTTTCGGATGTGATGACCTGAAAATAAAACCTGAGGAATCTCCGCTTTTATAATGTTCCAAACAAACGTGGTTGTTATGAAGCAGATGTCTTATTTGCTGTTGTTTTATTGAGTCCTTATTCATAGGTCCTGTTACTACTTAAATTGAAGAATTACTACATGGATGGGATTTTGAAAATTAGTTTTGTTTAAAGCAATGGTTAATCAGGAAGCAGCAAGCACACTGCCGGATTCTGATTTCGTGACAATGTCTATTGCTTGGTAAATCAACAGGTCAGCATGTTCCATTATTTGATCTGAACTAAAGTGAAGTCAAGGTACGTTTTACATACGTGGTTATTAGTTTTGTCTTTTTTTGCAGTGGTATGCATTTGTATGTTTTATGCAAATTCAGAATACAATTTTGTATTTTGATTTTCAAACCAATTTGGTCGTTATTTATAAAGCTTATTAACTGATTTATGTGACCCCCTAAAAAAAAAAAAAACTAGGCTACCTCCGCAAGTATTCTCTCAAAGTGCCATTTCCTTTCCAATGTGCAGATAGTCCTTTTTTGCTTGTTCTCTTCTCTCTTCCACTAAAAGCTGTCGTCTCTAGTTTGCAGCCAGTATTATCGTTCTTTTTTTCATGATCACTTTAGGATTTTGGGAGCCTCACATGCAAATGGGATTTTTCCATTTTCCCGTTTCTCCTCCATTCAATTCTAGCATTTTTGAAGGGAATGAAATGCGGCCGATATTCTCCAAACACTTTTGATATTTATATTTCTTCACACTTCTCTAGAAGAAAATACGCGGTTAAAATAGTATTTAAAAAAAAAAAAAGGAAAGTATTTCTGAAGTGTTCCTTGTTGATACGATGAAATCATAGAAATATCTGTTCACTTTTCGTTTTTCAGGGGGAGCATTTTTATACATGCGTTTTATTAGTTTACTGTAAAAGAAAGCCATTGAGGTGGCTATTTGTCTGTCCGTCCGCACTTTTTCTGCTCACCCTAAGATCTTAAAAACTACTGAGGCTAGAGGACTGCAATCATCAAACCCACTAAATTGCAGCCCTCTAGCCTCAGTAGTTTTTATCTTATTTAAGGTTAAAGTTAGCCATAAACGTGCCTAATAAATGTCTTTACAAAAGTTTAAAATCAGACACCAGTTATCCTGACATAAGGTCATAAAAGTAAAATCTAATTTAGATCTTGAGTGAACTGACTCTGGTCTTCCTGATACTATTGTAAACAAGAAGCTTAAATCCCACGCTAAAGGACGCATGTCCCTCCACAGAATGTAAAATTGCTAGGCATGATGGTTCTCATTTATTTAAAATATATGTAAACATGCATATGGAACAGGTCTTAAACAATGCCATTAATTTGCAAAGCTACCTTACACTGAATGCGATGCCCAGATGTGAAAAGAATGAAGAGCAGAGGGAAAGGAAGAGCACATATATTAATACAAATCACGGATCATTATTCATCAGCGTCACATCAAATCTAAAATTAATATATGTGAACTCTGTGGTAAAGTAATCCCCGGCCAATCGTGAGTATCCTTAGCAAGTGTTGATAAATCTATTTCTTTTGTATAACGGGTCTCGAGCTCCTAACTAGTGTCGGCCTCATTAGATCCAAAAACAACTGTCTTTGAGCTCTTGAGAAGGTCAGAGTCTCGGTTAAGTCTGAAATTGTTGCGCAAAAATACAAACGGTGTCCGAAATCCTTTGGAGGAAGCGCAAGCGGCGGTAATGTCGTCGACGAGAATGGGGGATTTCTAAATATGGAAAAAGGGTCATGTAATTCCTTTTCTCTTTTTCACCTTGTCTGTTCCTTTTCTCAACATATCTTGCTCTCTCTTTCTCTGGGAAATACCTGTCCTCCAGAACAAAACAGAGGAAGTCCCTGCACTTTTACGTTGAGAGGCTATTAAGAGATCTCGTTGTCTGAAAGAGCTATTTTATCATCCGTAAGATCAAACCTTCTTTATCGTTATTACACCTGCTTATTCATTCCTATCATCATTTCTCTTTCTGTATCATGTTTTTTTTTATATATTTTTTATTTTTTTACTAATTTTATTTTCATAATAAAATCATACCTTCTTGACTCCTAAACTGCTATCATCATTATCGTCTCCCCGTTATGGTCATTGACATGATATTTTTCGTGTTTTACTTTATTAAATTTTCGACAACAATGTGCCACTATCCCATCATTATAATACTCTACCTCTGAGCGAAATGTGTTCTCCCTCTCCCCCACGTCCCTCACTCCCCCAAAAAAAAGAGAACTAAGAAGAAGTAATGCAGGGCCTCCACCTTTAAGCATCAACCTAATCTTATTAGTCTTGGAAAAGTCATTAAGCATCAGAGAGAGAGAGAGAGAGAGAGAGAGAGAGAGAGAGAGAGAGAGAGAGAGAGAGAGATGCTAAGGCCCTGCTATGAGAATTTATACATTCATGATGGTCCCAGATCCCATACAACGGACGAGAACTGAGTGAAAGTTGAACCAATTCTTGCATGATGTCAAGCGTAACCGAAACTTAAATCAAGCTCTCTAGTTCAAAGGGCAATAAGTTATAATCAGTATTCAGAGCAAAGACAGCCAGATTGAAGAAACTCTAATGTGTGGGCATTCATCAAGGTTAAATGTATAACGATTTCTCATGAAGACCTTACGTTATCCCCGATGAAGTCGAACTTCGTGAAAATAAAGACTAATTGGAGGTCGGAAGAGAAGTTAAGGTTATAAGAACTTGACCTTTTTTGTTTTACACGTTTCATGAATAAGTGAAAATTGACTGTTTTTCTATTCGTGTATTGTTTCATTATCTCACGAAAAAATTTTAATTTTCAAATAGTGAATGTAAAACAATCCATTCAGTTATTGCTGCAGTAGATATTTGGAATTACCCCTAGAGAGTAATTTTTCTTTTTTTACATAGGAAATTAGAATTAGTACATCTGAGAAAGAAGGAGGTTTACCTGATTTGATATTGTTTGGTACTGTTTGTTAGCTGTGTTTCTTAACTTCCGCCTGTGGCCCTTATTGTCCTGTATGTAACTGCAGTTTCAGATTCAAAGTTTGCGTGTAATCGAGGATGATGTATAAATCTAACCGTATTCCCGTCGAAGAAAAATGAAGTTTTACAGCTAAAAACTATTATCTTTTGTAGAGATTATATAGATAGTGAAACAATAGCCCTCATTTAGATATGAACAAGCATCTTTTGAAACATCTTAAGAAACATCGTAGGACTAGACAGACCTAGGATCTAAACCCTCAGGCGCCATGAGCAACTTTCACCTGTTCCATACTCAGCGCTTGGAGTAGCTTAACTATTAAATCTTGTGTAAAAATTAACCTTATGAGCGAGAACATTGCACTGTTAATAGTCCGGATATCTGAACCGGGTATGGCACCGTTGATCTACACTTGATACCACGCAACAGGGACTCAATGTCACGGATCTGCAAGAGCAGGAAAGTTGAACACATACAAATGGAATCAAGTAAAATGAAAATGAACTCACGTAGGCAAAATATCAGGACACTATTTTACGTAATAATTACAATTTAACACACGAACACGAATGAAAACCAAACTATGTCACTATTGATCACAATTCCACCACAATCAAAATCACAGGAACCTCTGAGGGAGAGGGACAGGAATATGGTTACAGGGAATAGGAGAACAGGTATATAAGCACAGGTGGGATGTAGTAAAGGAGCTGACAAACAACTTCCGATCACATTACCTTAAGTCCATGGACAAGACACGAGGTTTGTAGAGCCAGTTTTCTGCCATAGGGCATCAGAGGAAGCATTGTCACTCAAGGTTACCCCGCCAGAGGGAAATACAACGAAGTGTGGGGCACTGGTAGCCTAGTAGGGCATCAGTGTGCTGAGGTGAGTGGCTGAATACAGCAATCTTTGGCGTTGGCAGCGTAGAGACTATTTCAAGTAGGACTCAAGCAAAACTCTCAGTGGCTTCTGGACAGTGGGACGTCGTCAGGTAATTCAGCAGGGTTACATCTGTGGGAGGTGGCTAGCAGAAGGCGTCCAGTGGCGTGAAGTCAGGTGAGGAGACTAGCGTAGTAGCGTAAGGTTGACTAACAGTGATGTGTGTGTGCGTGGTGCCAGAGGGTGACATCATAGAGTGGCATTGTAGAAGGAGCTAGCATGAGGCATACTTGCAGTGTGTCTTCTGCAGTAGGTTGAGCAGAGTGTCTACAAACAGGGAGAACCCTGAAGGGTGACTAGCATAGGTTATGCTAGCAGTGTGAGTTCGGAAGAGGGACTTGTGCATTAGTGGGTTGCCAGGGCCAGTATATATACCACAGTCCGCCGCCGATGGTTGTATTTTGATGCTTCTGACAGACTCTTCTTAATGGGTCCTCCATTACACTCCTCGCAGGGCATGTCGTTTATCTGGCCAGGTACCTAGAAAGGTCATTGTATGGCAGCCAGATAAAGGTTAGAGAGAAGAGGTGTCAATAGGGCGACAATTAGATGGGAGAGTCGAGGGATTTGTAGGCAGGGATGTGGTATTAGTAGGTAGAGCTGCCAGTACAGGTCAGGTCAAGAAAGGTGACGCTTTATGGCAGTGCAGGTAGTTGGGAAGGAGGGGAAACTCAGAGAAATGTGAAGGGGTACGCGTGACTGGGGAACTGAGAACAATGGTAACAATAGAAGGAACTCTCAAAGGGGATGTGCATTATTAGAGTCAGGTCAGATCAGTAATAACTCGCAGTAGGGTCCTGCACTTAGTTTTTCATTAGACTCATGCAATGGCTTAACTGAGCCTGGGAAAACA
>NC_089784.1:44223034-44260534 GCF_040412425.1 Macrobrachium rosenbergii
ATTTAGTTGGATGTCCTGATCCAAAACTAAAGTTCTTATTGACTTATAATTTGAGTCAAAACCATCTTGAACTATTGTTTGGTCAAATAAGAAGTAAGGGAAAATGTAATAATAATCCAGTCGCTCTTCAGTTATGTGCGGCTCACAAAAGGATTGTGTGCATAATGATGTACTTCGTGGCAACAGCATACCTTTGGAATCGGTACCGATACTGACAGCATTTAGTCTTGGTAGTTATCCAGACGACAAACATTTGAAGACCCCATCAGTTGTGGCAATAAATTCCCCTACAGGGAAAAGCAAAATTTCCAATCAACCGTTTCTTGAAATCACCGATGGAGATGATTACGTATATATTCCTAGCGCACATCATCTTTCGCTCTGCCCGAACGCCATTGTAGTGTACACAGCTGGATTCGTCGTGTAAAGTTTAAAACAGTCGTTGAAGTGTGAAACATGTGCAAAGGCCCTGGTAGTAAACAAGGATAATAGGTTAAAGTCCCTAATCACGTTGAAAAGTAAAGGCGGACTAATTCGAGAGCCAGGTTCAAGTAACAATCATCAAGACCTAAGTTTAAAAAGAAAGGATTTCCATAGAATTTATTACCTCTGTATTAAAGTATTGCTGTAACAAAGACATTTTTTCAAATCTTCATGGTCATATGTATGAGACTTGACCACTGCAAAATCATTTAGTTTTGCTTATTGAAGCGGTATCAGAAAAATATCTGACAGTCAGGTATTCTTGCGCTGCAAAGAATTTTTCTGCAAGGCTGCTGGATCAAAACAAAATGAAGAGTTGCCACACGAAATCAGTATATCTTAGCGGCCAGTAAATTATTTTTCATGCATATGCATGCTTCTATGTTATTTTGTATTTATGTTCTTTCTAAAACCGCTGTGTGTGTGTGTGTGTGGTATATATATATATATATATATATATATATATATATATATATATATATATATATATATATATATATATATATATATATATATATATATATATATATAAATTTCTGACTCACATCAGGATCGAACCCAGGTCTTTTTTTTCAATTGAAAGGCAAGGGCGCTGCCCACTAGGCCATACAAGTATAAAAGAAGTTGGAACCTGAGAGCAACTGCACCCAAGGGATTACCTGGGCAAGCTAACTGCTTGCATACCAGCGAGTTTTCCCCAACTTCCCGACTCAGCAATGACCCAATTGATAGCATTTCATTCAAATTATCCCTTCTAAGTGAATAAGATAGAAATAGTCAACACAATCACGTGTGGAACAGAAATAAATTTCTGACTCAAATCTGGATCGAACCCAGGTCTTTCAATTGAAAGGCAAGGGCGCTGCCTACTAGGCCATACAAGTTTAAAAGAAGTAGGAACCTGAGCAAAACTACACCCAAGGAATTACCTGGATTCGATCCTGATGTGAGTCACGTATTTATTTCTGTTCCACACGTGATTGTGTGTTGATTATTTCTATCTTATTCACCCAGAAGGGATAATTCGAATTAAATGCTGTCAATTGAGTCATTGCTGAGTCGGGAAGTTGGGGAAAACTCGCTGGTATGCAAGCAGTTAGCTTGCCCAGGTAATTTCTTTATGCAGTTGCTCTCAGGTTCCAACTTCTTTTAGACTTGTATGGCCTAGTGGGGCAAAAGCCCCTGACTTTCAATTGAAAGACCTGGGTTTCAAATCCTGATGTGAGTCAGAAATGTATTTCTGTTCCACACTTGATTGTGTGTTGATTATATATATATATATATATATATATATATATATATATATATATATATATATATATATATATATTATATATATATCATTGTGACTTTAAAATATATTTCTGCACTATTTAGATAATTGTTTTATTTCCCAAATTAAAAAGAAAAATATAAGAAAGTATGGCTGAGTGCAGTGGCAAAACCCTTGGGCAAAAACCTAGGCTTCTGCCCTTGTGGGGAGGTGTGGCTCAGCTTCACAGTTCAGTACAGCTCTGACCGAGTGTGCCCTCTCCAGGCGTTTTTCCTCCAAGTTTTCAATGATATGAAAGATCTAGATTTAATGAGCACAGATTCCGCTTCGTTTAATTTTTATTTTCTTCTTATCGTGGCATCAAGGTATTACTGCCGGGTAGTCCTGATTTTCTCATTGTCTTGGACTGCCACCGTTAGCTTCTTTTCGGTTTAAGGTTATGAATCCATATTTTGTGAAATTGCTCTTGATAATATCTGATGATCATTTTGATAGTGATGTAATCTGGTTGATAATACTCTGACTGAAAATTAATTGTCTCTATATCCTTAAATATGCACTGTTGTTGTACAGTAGGCCATAAAAGACACTGAAAACAGTTTTTTTTTTCTTAGGTCTTGAGCCATCAACCATAAGGGTGAAAATAATTAGCTATCCTTGCCACAGATAAGATACGTTTTATGCGTGACAAAATTACTTTCCTGACAAGATAAAAAATAACACCTTTAATAGCGCCAGGATGTTGTCTTTTCTATGAGTGAAAAATTGTCAAAACGGCATCTTGTCAGGGAAGAGGAACGTGGGTGGAGGGATGGGGAGTTGTTTCAACAGTGTACCTTGTGTCTCGCAGTGTAAAGCAAAACTAAGGGCTTTTTCAACGTCTCGTCGTTTCCTGTTTCCGCCCCTTATTTTCTATCTGTCTCTTTTAATCTCTTTTTGCCATACTGACTAGCATCTTGGACTTTGTGTTCTTTCTATTCCATCGCTCATGGAAGAAGGGTTCCTTCAGGTGGTTCCTATGAGACGAAAATGTGACTTGTAAATCGTTATAACTGGCGAGGGAGAGTTGTTCGTCCCATAGGTTCACTCTCCCTGTCCTGTGGGTCCCTAATCCAGTCTGTCTGTCTTTTTCCTTCATTTCCGTTTCTTATCTCGCGTTGACCCTCTTTGCGTCTGCGATTCTAGATGATAAGACATGTAAAAAAGAATCTAGACTAGCAATTTTTAGTTTTCTGAAAAGAAAACTAGTGGGCCTGCTTTGTCTATCCGTCCGCACTTTTTCTGTCCGCACTTTTTTCTGTCCGCACTTTTTTCTGTCCGCACTTTTTCTGTCCGCCATCAGATCTTAAATTACTACAGAGGCTGCAACCGGTATAGTGACCATCCACCCTCCAATCATCAAACATACCAAATTGCAGCCCTCTAGCCTCAGTAGTTTTAATTTTATTTAAGGTTAAAGTTAGCAATGAACGCGCCTCTGGCACCGATATAGGCAGGGCCACCACCGGGCCGTGGTTAAAGCTTCATGGGCAGCGGCTCATGCAGCATTATACCGAGACCAACGAAAGATAGTTCTATTTTCGGTGACCTTGATTATACGGTGTACAGAAAACTTAATTGCGCCGAAGAAACTTGGGCGCATTTTTTTTTTTACTTTTGTAACTGTCCCTGGGCAGTCTTAAGCCCAGTAAATAATCAAGTGTGTTCTACCGCATGTAATTCTTTCCTGCTAGGTGCTGGGATTTACGAGGACACAGCACAGTCTCCGTACTCACATAAGAGATTTGCTCATACTGTTATTATATAACTCTCCATCATTTCTATTTACAGTAATGAGATAACTCATTTCCAAAAGGTGGTTGTTATATCCAATTCAAACACATGACTGCTATTTTTAGGAAAAGAAGGTTCGAGACCCAAATCTGAGGTTCAAGAACAATGTTCATAGTAGTTAAAATTGTTAGCTTTGTTTGTTAAGGGAAAGGTTAGAGATATAATTTAAACGGTGAATAACTGCAGATTTAAGTACCAGTCATTCCAAAAATAAGATTCCTAGATTTTGATCGTTTTTCACAAGTATGAAATTATATGTTGTGATCTCTATACTATATGCACTACATAATTAAACTTTCCCACATAAACAGGAAT
The DNA here is from genome assembly GCF_040412425.1 of Macrobrachium rosenbergii. NCBI lineage: Eukaryota > Metazoa > Arthropoda > Malacostraca > Decapoda > Palaemonidae > Macrobrachium > Macrobrachium rosenbergii. Next base: position 44,226,939 of record NC_089784.1, read on the forward strand.
ATGAAGAGATAGTCCACATAATGCAAATGGTACTCTCATAAAAATGGACGTTATCAGTGTATGCAAACTTCCTTCCCTCTGACAGAAGAGAGGAGGCCATGGCCTAGGGAAAGACGCTACAGATCTGTCCAAAAATGATGGGTGAGTGTCGGTTTCGTAAATATGTAATCGGAGAGCGCCTGATAGGAAGCAAATATGACAAAGAAATACGAGAGAACATGATTTGAGGTAAAACACACGTGACGAAATACCTGAATTCGCTGAAAAAAAAAGAGAGAGAGAGGAAAAAAAAAAACTAAAAGGAGTCAGTGCATAAATTTATCCTAGAGGCCGAGGGTAATTATTTTTATGAACTGATGGCTGATGGCAGAGAAGTAAACAGGAAAACAGAGGGAATCTGTGAATCAGAATACAAAACATAAAACAACTAGCAACAACTTCACAATAAAGAGAGAGAAAGCATGAACGCACAATAAACAAAAACAAAATATGCCCAGAGAGATATACAGAGGAAATGAGAAGATGAAATCGAGCGACAGAAGAGAGATCCTTGAAACTGGATCGGGTGAAGGAACTGAAACAAGCTGACAACACTCAAGGAAGGCGAAAGCCAAATTCAGCAACGGCAAACAATATTCGCTTTCCCCGCGAACAAAAACTGAGGATCTTCTACTGATGGAAACAATATCGAATTTCATGTCAGCTCCAAAACTAAGAGATTTCCTGAGACCGCGTCAGAAAAGTAACATAATTGTAGTAGTATTATATAGTTGTGTATTAAAAGATACATGTTCTTGCCTTGCGTGGTACATTCATGTGTACTTACATGTCTGTTTGGTTTGTGTTCGGCCGTAGAGGTCTGTCCGTGGAGACCATTACACCAACGGGTACTCTTATACATTTACATCTGTTTGTACACAAGATCTTTTCAAATATGAAGCAATTACCGGTATGTAACGCATCGTTTTGATAATAAGAACTCATCCAATGCACATTACTTGAGTATCCTCAGTTTTTGTGATTATATATTTCTTTCATTTTTATCTTCCATCAACGGGTTATTTATATAGTACAGTGTATATATATATATATATATATATATATATATATATATATATATATATATATATATATATATATATATATATATATATATATATATATATATATATATACATACACACACACACATACATATATATATATATATATATATATATATTATAAAATTTATAAATATTGATTAGTGGTTCATGTATATGGGCCCTGTTCAGTTTGCTATTCTTATACTAACGTAATTCAGTTTTGTTTTAGTGTTGGATGATTAATGTAATTAATTTTTCTTTGCTTTTGGTTTTGATATCAGTTAACGTAACTTTGTAAATTTTGTTTTTACTTTTGTTCATATTTGGTTTCCACTTTTGTTATTTAATCACCTCGTTTGAAGTGGTTCGCTGGTAACCATCTTTGGACTCTCCCATCCGTTTGTATGTTTTTCTTCTGTTTTCATATTTGCGAGCGTGTGTGTGGGGATGTTCAGCGTTACTGGTGGGCAGTGTGAGTTTTCTTCGATGACGGGACATCCGAAGGACTTTTAATCTTTGTATATGCCTCCCGACAGAAGGGTTCTTGGATGTCGTAGGCATTATTAGCAGTATCTGCAGCTTCTTTGACGGGGAATCCGGAAGAAGGGAGATAAGGAGACTTCGTGTCTTGAGTGAGACGTACCGCTCAGGTGTCTCGGCTCGTCAGTGGTCGTAAGGGACGATCATTTTCTTTTGTGTATGCCGTTGGACTGCTTTTGCCTCGCAGATCAATGTATCCTTGAGGTCGTCACTCGGCGCTTCAGCGGCGAAGAAGTGTAAGCCACTTTTAATATTAATTATTATCCTCGTGGTAAATATTGTTGGTGGACTTTCGCTGACGAACGTCAGTCCAGGAGAGTTTGACCCACGTGTGTGACCCGTAGGGTTATAGGATTATTTCATCGCTGGTCTGCATTAATATATTGATTTATTGATCGCCAGTCAACATTATTTACATCATAGTGATCTGCAGTTATTATGATGAAAGTGTGTATTTTTGGTTTGTTGTTAGGTGTAGGGAATTATTGTATTTAGTTACAAACGTTCTTTCTCTCAGTACCCTTTCCTGTCGTGCGTTTGTGATAATTTTCGACATAGTATGTTTGTGTATTTCCAGTTTCTCCTATAACTTTCTCTCCTCCTGTTGGTACGATTGTTAGCGAGATTGTGTTTATTACTTGTAAGGCGTGTGGTCCTTTCCTTTTCAGGTGATTATGTAATTAAGGTGGTACCCATTTGTGTATAAATATATTTGTTATTAACGGTTTTATACAAAGCTTTTATTTTGCCCTTCCTGTTCATGGTTTGAGTTTCATTTTTGCTGTTCCAGGGCCTATCACTCTACTTAATAGGAGTTGATAGTTTTAAGGTGATCTTTTAGAAAGAACCAGTAACGGATTTCGTTACAAACGGTGGAATTGACAGGATCCACCTTTGTGGTGCGGTAAAGTGGCTCAGGTAATTAACAGGAAGGTGACAGGGTGTATAAGGGTATTGCTTATTAATATTTTAGCTTCGTAATTATTTTTCTATTCCCTGAAAAATGTCTGAAGAAATTTGTTTACGGAGAACTTTTGGAGGCCCAGATTGGGAGGATCAGATCTTTGAGCAAGAAGGGACCAGTTGTGGCAGGTTGCAGTGTTGGTTGACTTAGATGTTACCCTCCGAAATTAGGAAAGGTCCCTTGCTAAAACAGGTATTAGCTGCTGTGAAAGAGTACCAGAAAGAAGCCTTAGCCAGGAAAAATGTATCGGATGATAGGCAGGACCAGAGTGGAATAAATAATAATGAAGAGTCGGCAGAGGTAAAGCTCCTGGTGTTAAGGGAGCAAGTTAGAATTAGGGAGCTCGAGTGTCAGGCTCTCCAATTTTCAGGCTGATGAAGGCAGAGAAAGGGCACAAAAATTGAGCAAAGGGCCCATGAGGTAAAGGTTTTGCAACTGAAGTTGGAGTTAAAATCAAAGGAAGGTGTGATGTTGATTCTCATGAAAGGCTCCATGAGAAAGGTAAATTTAAGTTGATGGGAGTATTAAAATTAGTTCCCCAATTTTGACGAGACGAGTGTGTCTGAGTTTTCAGTTCATTTGAACGGGTCGCTGGAAACTAGAATGGCCCGTGGATATGTGGACCACTTTGGTCCAGTCAGATTAAGGGTAAGGCCCAAAGAGTTTATAATGGGCTTAATGAAGAGTTATCTGCAGATTATGACATTGTGAAGGCCATCATATTAAAGGCATATGATTTAGTTCCTGAGGCGTATCGATAAAAGTTCAGAAATTTCAGAAAAACCCATGATTGCACGTACATGTAGAATTTGCCGGAAGAAGGAGCAGTATTTTGATGACTGGCTAAAGTCCCGAAGGTTTCGAATTCGACAAATTGAGGGAGCTCATATTGGTTGAAGAATTTAAAATCTCTGTGTCTTCGGGACCTTAACTCATTTGGAGGAACTTAAATTAGATGTGTTACAGGAGTCCTGATTGCCCAGATGAGTATGTACTGACTCATCGTCAGGAGGGTAAATTTATGCCCTCGAATAAATTAAGTGATTGTGGTGACAGTTGGCTACGTTCCAACCCAGGTAACAGAAAAGGTTCAGGAATAATGATAATGTTAGTCAGGAATATAGTTGTAGTAGTAGCGGTAGTATGAGTAGTCCCAGGATAAGTAGTCAATTTTAGTGGTAACGTAAAAATAATTATGTTTATAGGGACCAGGTTGTCCGAAATAATAACAATCGCCCAGTTAATGATAATATCAGAGAGAGTCGGGGTAGAAACGTAGTTTGCTTCTGGTGCAACAGAAGGGGTCATGTCAACTGAACTGCAACGCTATGAAAAGCTACCTGGATCGAGGAAATAAACGTCCAGTGGTGATAGTTAACAAAACTGTTAGCAAAAGAGGTGGAGTCCCTGGAAGATACCTTGGTAACATATATAATAATAATATTAATAACAATGGTAACCAATGACTGATGTTTTCCAAATATACATTTAGTGGCAATCTGTTTTCAGGACCTCAAGTGGTGGTAAAGAAAATTAAGATCTTGAGAGATACCGGGGCAGCTCACGGTTAATTGTCCGTAGTGCCGTGATATCGGATCATGTATATTTAAATACTGAATTTGTCGTGTTGGAGGTTTGAATGTGAGATTGGTATCCAATCGAGACATTCTTTTTGAAGACAAGAAGGTTTAAGGGACAGGTTAGGTTGGCTGTGGTAGACAGTTTGCCTGTCCATGGTATTGATTGCCTATATGCTAATGATCTTGCTTCGAGGAAGGAAATATGTCCTTTCGATAAATAACCTTAACCTCTCTTTCAGGTATCTTGATAACACCAAAAATCAGGGTTTTTAGATTTTATTGTATTAGATGGAGGACTCATTTAAAATGTTAAATCTTCATAATTTAGATTAAATTTTCCTTTGCAAACTTATGCTGTTTCAAGATAATAGAGTAGTTTTTGATATTTGGTATTCTGGTTAACCTTCCTTTGGGTTGATGTGAGATGGTATTTACCCATTCTCCTTTATAGGTTTGTATGAAAAATATATTCCGTTTTGAGGTCATCCTGATTTACATATTACGTCGTCTTAATGTGTATTAATTTTATTACTGTTTTTGACATATTGATTTGTCCTTTTCAGTATTTTTTGGTCTGAGTTGATTTAAGTTATATGACAAGTTATTAGTATTTGTCTTCCCTTGTAAAAAAAAAAAATTTTTTTTTAAAGGACGTTTAAGATGGGGATTGTAAAATTTATAAATATTGATTGAGTGGTTCATGTTATGGGCCCTGTTCAGTTTTGCTATTCTTATACTAACGTAATTCAGTTTTGTTTTAGTGTTGGATGATTAATGTAATTAATTTTTCTTTGCTTTTAGTTTTGATATCAGAAGTTGGGTTAATTGTAAATTTTGTTTTTACTTTTGTTCACTTTTGGTTTCCACTTTGTTATTTAATCACCTCGTTTAGGAAGTGGTTCGCTGGTAACCATCTTTGGACTCTCCCATCCGTTTGTATGTTTTTCTTCTGTTTTCATATTTGCGAGCGTGTGTGGGGATGTTCAGCGTTACTGGTGGGCAGTGTAGTTTTCTTCGATGATTGGACATCCGAAGGACGTTTTTAATCTTTGTGATTGCCTCCCGACAGAAGGGTTCTTGGATAAATAGGCATTATTAGCTATCTGCAGCTTTTGTTTTGACTCCCGGAAGAAGGGAGATGTGAAGGAGACTTCGTGTCTTGAGCAAAAGACGTACCGCTCAGGTGTCTCACCTGGGTTGATGGGAGATGGATCATTTTCTTTACCTGTATGCCGTTGCACTGGTTTTGCCTGTAGATCCAATGTATCCTTGAGGTCGTCTGGTTCGGCGCTTCGAGACGGCGAAGAAGTGTAAGCCACTTTTAATATTGTTATTATCCTCGTGGTAAATATTGTTTGGACTTTCGCTGACGAACGTCAGTCCAGGGAATTTGATTAAAGGACGTGTTGACCCGTAGGGTTATAGGATTATTTCATCGCTGGTCTGCATTAATATATTGATTTATTGGATCGCCAGTATGCATTATTTACATCATAGTGATCTGCAGTTATTATGATGAAAGTGTGTATTTTTGGTTTGTTGTTAGGTGTAGGGAATTATTGTATTTAGTTAGGTTTAGGATTCTTTCTCTCAGTACCCTTTCCTGTCGTGCGTTTGTGATAATTTTTCGACATAGTATGTTTGTGTCTTCCACCTTCTCCTATAACTTTCTCTCCTCCTGTTGGTACGATTGTTAGCTAGGAGATTGTGTTTATTACTTGTAAGGCGTGTGGTCCTTTCCTTTTCAGGTGATTATGTAATTAAGGTGGTACCCATTTGTGTATAAATATATTTGTTATTAACGGTTTTATACAAAGCTTTTATTTTGCCCTTCCTGTTCATGGTTTGAGTTTCATTTTTGCTGTTCCAGGGCCTATACTCTACTTAATAGGAGTTGATAGTTTTGGTGGATCTTTAAAGAGATACCATATTTATTACAATATATTATATATATATATATATATATATATATATATATATATATATATATATATCACACATTACCACAGGTGAAAAATAAGTGGGTGTGTGTGTGTGATAAATGAATCACGTACAAAAGTGATAATAATCATTATATATATATATATATATATATATATATATATATATATATATATATATATATATATATATATATATTTTTATATATATATATATATATATATAATCTATATATAAGTTTATCATTGTCAATACATTAATAGAATATTATATAGATGTACTATATAAAGCTAAATATTATATTTATATATATTCCTTTTATATATAGTTATATGATTTCATATAAATTTCTGACTCATGTCGAGGATCCCAAGAGAGAAAACCTGGTAAAGATTTTGTCCACTGGGCCCCAAAATCTAAAAAAGCTAACTGTTATTTTTACCTGGGCTTTTAGCTAAATGATAAATCTAAAGTTTTCCCCAACTTCTTTTAGACTTGTGGGGAGTGGGTAACGAATTGTTTCCACCTGAGAGACCTGGGTTTGATCCCGACATTTGAGTCAGAAATTTATTTCTGATTCCACACGTGATTGTGTGTTGATGATTTCTATCTTATTCATCAGAAGGGATAATTCAAAGAAAAGATGAAATGTTGTCTATTGGTCATTGCTGAGTCCAGGAAGTTGGGGAAAACTCGCTGGTATGCAAGAAAGAATTAGCTTACAGAAAATTAATTCCTAGTGATGGTGCAGTTGCTCTCAGGTTCCAACTTCTTTTAGACTTGTATGGCCCAGATGGGTAACGCCCTTGCTTTCCACCTGAGAGACCAAGGTTCAGAAAATCCCGACATGAGTCAGAAATTTATTTCTGTTCCACACGTGATTGTGTGTTGATGATTTCTATATAATGATATAACACTCATAGTATATATATATATATATATATATATATATAGCTCCAATATCCTATATATATATTATATATATATATATATATATATATATATCTGTGAAAAATTTTGTGTGTGTGTGTGTGTGTGTGTGTGTGTGTGTTGTTTATGTGCGTGTGTTTATGTGTGTGCGTGTGTGAGTCAAGATAGATAGATATATAATCAATGAGTGCAGAAGCACTCTTTGGTTCCTTAGATTTCGTGTAAGTTTAACAAGATTGTTTTGTTTTATCTTTTTGTTATAAGGATATCTTCTTATTGCCCAGTCTTCCGAAGTTTATCAGTGTCAATACATTAAAGAATGTTAGGCTAGATGTACTTGGTAAAGCTAAAATTCACATCTTCCAGTATTCCTTTGCCTATACAAGTGTCTTGATCTTCAGCTGTAATCCCCGTCCCAGTCCGAGGTGTTAAGAGAGAAAATCTGTGTTTAAAGATTTTGTCCTTTCCTCCCAAAATCTATAAAATAAAAGACAGTAATTTTATTTTCACCTTATCATAGGTAGGAATCCGCTAACTGTCTTTTAGCAGAATGATAAATCTAAAGTGGAAACTAAATATTCCTCAAACCTGTGAGGATGGGATTAAAACGAATAATGTAATACTGAAACCTGTGAGGATGGATTTTAAGAGAATTATTTATTCATGAAAACCGAAAGAGAGAAACTGATAAGAGGAGGGGGATTGAGTAGCTTTCTCGGCTGTTTTATTACCCATTATCCGTAAGACATTCCAAAATCATCAAAAAAAAAAAGACGGGAAAAAAGAATGAAAGAAGCGGTGCCATTTTGGTTCCAGGAATTTAATCCCATTATTTTATGAAGGAAAGAAGTTCTTACACAAAATTAATCGTCCTAGTGATGGAATATAGATACCTCATACCATAACACATTAACGCCCACAAACATGCACATTTTCAAGATGCCGTTTCCCCCGAAAGCTGGTAGCTCCTCAGAGAAACAAGGCGGAAAACTTCCAGTGCATCAGCTGTCTTATAAAGCTGTAAATAAGCCTGACCTGAAGCGTGACGAGAGACTCCACACAATTGACTGAACACTCACGTCTTTCTTATTGATGTTTATAGGCTCTCAGCTCCAACATCCTTACCATGGAATTAGGCATTTGATCCTTTCTAAGGCACTCTAAAGAAAAATTTTGTTTAAGGTTATTGAAGGCATCATCCCATGATAGGATTGAAATAAACGCTAATTTGGCTAATATAGAGTGATGAGGAACCTGTTATCCATTGTTTATTTTCTATTAAAACGTATAGCTCCCCTCTAGCTAGTGTTTTACGCAAGACATTTTGTTATACCGTGACGCAAATATCCAATAATATGCTTTTGAGCTTAATTTTCAGATTCAAGATACTGTATATATTTAGTTTAATACTCCTGCTTCTAATTTTAGGAAGCAGAATTTGAAAATGGAAAAAGAAATTCAATTTTCAATATTTAAAAAAAAATATTAAGAACTAATACGAAAACCAAAGGAAAAATCATCCACTTCGGTAAATTGATTTGAAATGCAAGAAGAAAACTTTCCATCTTCGTTGCTGCATAAATATCCGACGATTTTTCATTTTGGTTAGGAAACCCGAGGAATGTATAATAGTTTGCGCTGGCTTGAAAAAAAAAAAAATTAGATTCAAATTTTATGAGGTGGAATGGATTTTGTGTTCTTATTTGTCTGTATTCTAACTGTGAAGCTGTCCGCTTTAAACTGCGCTAACGCCATCATTTGCTTAGTTAAAAATAATTTCGTATTTATTCTGGCTGATATGAAACGATAAAAGAATAATTACCAGGATATTATAGTTACGAATTCTTTGGCAATAGCAGGAACATGATAGTACTGAGGACAGCAGGGAAATATGACAAACGTGAACAATTGACACTCACCTTTATAAAACATTCATAGAATCATAAAGTGATTGCAATAAGGATGGGAATCACTGAACGGAATTTCAGGACAACACTCGGGACAGAAGATTGAAGGTCAAGAAATTCAAAAAGAAAAAAATCAGGAACAGTAAAGTTTTACAGATGGGGATTACAAAATAAAAATAGGTGTATAAAAAGAAAAGGTATCAAGAGGTGTTTCTCTATTTCCTGGATGTTGTAGCTATTATAAGAGATGATGCCTTTGGATAGTCATACCCGGAAACTCAAAGGTCGGGGGCACAGAGAGATTAAGACAAGCCATTTCATCTCCTACATGGAGCTATAAACAGTCAAATGAGAAAAATGCAGCTGCTCAATTTCATTTGCATGCCTCCCTCGCTATTTGAATTAGTGGTGCTCTGGATCCGTGAGGGAGGCCTCTCTTTTCCGAATAAAGACAAGGAGTAAGCTGAAGAAAAATCTCTTCTGGGGAAAAGGATATAATTTCAGATAGAAAATCGTCACTTTATAATATACTCTCTCATAAACAGGAGTAGAATTACAGACGAGGAAACGTTGTCTTCTATTTTATTTACATACTTTCTTCAATTGCTTCTGCCCGATAGCTCTTGATCTTTACAGTGCTTTGAATTCTACTCTGATTCCATCTGGGTATAGATATATGTATAAACCTAATTACTCTTCATACACAACTGGTAAACAATTAGATTGTACAATGATGACTTTGAATTCCTTAGTCTTTAGATTTTCTAACGACACTAATAATACCGTCATATTTAGGTCATGATTTTACGGGTTAGACGTCTGGTGACTTATCCCCACTCCCTTCCTGATTAAGTTTCCACCTTCTTCAAATTAGCATTCGTGGTTTTCCAGATAAATCTTTCGAGCCTTCAGTCACGGCATCTTCACGCTCACAATCTATATTACTCTAGCCGTTTGTTCTCCCGTTACTGTCGGATATCCAAAACATCTCAATCCGTTTTCCAGTCTCAGAACATCACAGTGGATATCTCAGTTATTATCTTGAAAATCGGCAATGAAATAATATATAAAGCTTCGTTTTAGAAAAAGCGAATGATATTCCCCATCTCTATGAAGTGTCCTTAAGAATTCTGAAGAGAAATTCATTTGTACCAAATGATAATAAATTTTTATTTCATTTAAGAATCTTTAGTTTTATTTTACCATAGCAATAATTTTATTTCAATAAAAATATGAATCGTTATTGCAGTACAGAACCAGTTTATGAGTAAAATGATATCGTTTCTTTTGAGGCTTATGAGTGATGTGCTGTACCTTACAATTCCTTCACTGACTTTGTCTCATGGCATCCACTAACATCGAAACTGAAATTTGGGACTATTTTTTATCTATGTTTTTTTTTTTTTTTATCTCTGTTTAGAGAAGGCCATTCTTCATTTCTTGATTACTTTGGCTTCATTTTCCTCTTGATTTTTTCATCCTCATCACTTGCAATGAAAACAATATGGAAAATTTACCAGTTCCTTTTCTATCAGGCGAAAATATAGATGAAAGTTTTGAAATATAAACCATTGGAATCCAGAGGAGGAGTGAAGAGAAATAATGCTGGAATCTGCGGATCCATTATGCACAAGAGTACCGTCGTTCCCTTCGTCGTTACAGAAAATTCGAACTTTTTTCACACTATTCCTGAATATCTTGCGACTACAATATAGCGATGACTTGCAATTGCTCAAGTAAGGGTCTCTGTAATTTTGAAGGATAGAATTGGATGAGAAGTCGACTTTTTCTTTTTTTCCTTTTTCAGCTGTTTTTGAACTCCAAAAACAAAACACCGCAGGCATAATGGTACAAATATAATTTCTTCGGACAAATATATGTTAAATGTTACATCTTCACTGACGTCGTATAATATAGTTTTCTGTACATTTTATGTAATAATGAGTAATGAAGGTATAATGATAAAATCACCAACGTTATAAAATTCTGACTAGTGACCAAAAGAGCCTGTCAGTAGTTACAGTTGGATAATATTACTCTGTTTCAGATCTAAAAAGAATGAAAACAAATTAAACACTAAAGACTCAGCCACCTTATTTGGTATTCATTTAGATTTTAACAAGGTCCTTGTTTCGAAAATGTATAAGAAATCTTCTGCATTACTATTCTTGCCTATTTTTATAACAAAGTTAAATGTCGTAAATTTAATTATTTACATGTGTCTGTTATACTTTCTGATGGTTTTATATTTTTTTCTAACTACGTCTTCCATAATCTATGTATTTTATTCACATACTGTTACAGTTAAAGTTTTAGGTTTTTTATTTCCAATATATTTTACGGAAAACCGCATTTTTCTGCACAATCAAATTCCTCGATATCTCTGAAGAATGTAAGCTTCTCAATTGCAATGTAAGTGAATAAGATAGCAACAATATTTAAAAGTTACATCATATTGCAGTGATAGTTTAAAGCCACAGTGTAGATGAATATTATTACTACTTTAAACTATTACAGGGGTCTCCAAACTATGCCCCGAGGGCTACATCCGGCCCACCACAAGATTTCATCCTGCCCACAGCAGCCAGTATTCCATGGACAAATAAATCCCAGTTTTACCAGTCGCAGCCAGGGGTGGCAGTCAGTCGTCTGCCATCCCCCTTGGTGCTGGTGTTGGCCTTAGAATTATCATTTCCATATTTAAATTGCCCAGTTCCTTAAACTTTGGAGTCACCCTAAATGTTCTTAGTGAATATAAAAATAACATCATGGCATTTCTTAAACTATTGATTTTTTGAGTAAACACGAAATGGCCATAAAAATGAAGATGCTTTCATTTGTTTTAAGTTAGTTTGAAATAACTGAATACTCTATATGAAACTGTTGCTTATTTTTTTCTGTGGCTGGCAAAAATTTGTAAAATATAAAAAATGTGGCTCTGCTAATTAAAAGTTTGGAGACACCTGCTTTATTACACTAAGAGTACTAAACTCCACGAAAGCAGACTAGAGTTAGACATTGCCTGTTTACCGATTTCCTGCCTGAACCATTAGATTCAAGCCATAGTGTCGAAAGAAACCAAACATATTAATCTCACACAATCGTTTCCACTCTTTAAGTTGACATTGAAAAGGAAAGCTGTGACTTAACCTGTCTTCCGGACTTTGTTTCAATAATCACCAATGAGGTGACGAAGTTTATCCTGTTTTTCCTTTTCTTTCGAAAATGCAAAATGCACGCTTAACAGAATACAAAAGAATGAAGGAACGTGGAAGACACGTCAGCATAACGCCTTGAAAACTTCTTAAGAATTTGATATCCAATTTTTCAAAGTAATAATATTAATAACGAAAGCTTCCGCCTACTTATGCTAACACTTTCAAATAAGAGTCTATCATTCATTCCAAGAATTTTGCAAGACACAATTTAATGACTACTAACGCCATGCATTTGTAAATCTATTATTTATTTATTTATTTTTGTTGCTGTTGTCTATCACAGTCGTTCTATTCGACTGGGTGTGTGTGTGTGTGTGTGTGTGTGTGTGTGTGTGTGAGTGTTTTTATAGTGTGGAGTTCAGGGTTGCATCCTGCCTCTTTAGGAATCAATCACTTTTCTCACTATGCGCACTGTTTCTGTTTCTAGTAGCACACTTTTCTGCTGAGTCCTGGAGCTACTTCGGCATCTAGTTTCTCCTGATTCCTTTTCAGGGATCTTGGGATCGTGCCTAGTGTTCCTATGATTATGGGTACAATTTCCACTGGTATATTCCATATTCTTCTTTTTTTCAATTTTCAGGTCTTGATACTTATCAATTTTTTCTCTTTCTTTCTCATCTACTGTGGTGTCCCATGGTATTGCGACATCAGTGAGTGATATTTTCTTCTTGATTTTGTTAATCAACGTCACGTCTGGTCTATTGGCATGTATTACCCTACCTGTTCTGATACCATAGTCCCAGAGGATCTTTGCCTGATCGTTTTCTATCACTCCCTCAGGTTGGTGTTCGTACCACTTATTACTGCAAGCTAGCTGGTGTTTCTTGCACAGGCTCCAGTGGAGGGCTTTTGCTACTGAATCATGCCTCTGTTTTTACTGGTTCTGTGCAAGCGCCGGACATTCGCTTGCTATGTGGCTTATATTGCACTTCCTGCATATGGGTGAGATGTTATTTCCATCTATTGTTCTTTGGACATATCTGGCTCTTAGGGCCTGATCTTGTGCCGCTGTTAGCATTCCTTCTGTTTCCTTCTTGTGTTCTGTCCTCTGTAGCAATTGCCATGTTTCATCGCTGGCCAGTTCTTTTGTCTGTCTCATGGTACAGTCCGTGCATTGGTTTATTGTGCCATTCGCCTGTTCTGTTTTTCATTCTCATGTCTCTGTATATTTCTGGGTCTTCGTCTACTTTTATCAGTTCTTCTTCCCATGCACTCCTTAGCCACTCGTCTTCACTGGTTTTCAGATATTGCCCCAGTGCTCTGCTCTCGATGTTGACGCAGTCCCCTTCCTTTCGTGTTATGTATAGTCTGTCTGTATTTGTTCATGGTTATAGTGCTTTGTGTATAGTCATGTGTTTTCTATTTTTGTGGTCTATTATTATTATAATTATTATCATTATATAACACTAGTTGGAAAGTGGGATGCTACTGATGTCAGAATTTTTTTTTCATTTATCTTTTCATTTGGAACGTATGGTTTGTAGTGACAAATGTATTCAATGAGTGTGAAGAAATGAAGTAGTTAAGAGGGCACTGTAGTTACCACAAACATTCGTCTCTGGTAAAAAGGATATTCCTGAGGTAGCGTGAATTTGATATTAAGCGACTTTTGTAGCTTCATGATTGTACATATGTGTGTAAATGTATCAGCCTAAAAACTATCCTAATTGATAAAGCTATTCTAATTAATACCCATCTTATTATCTAAAGAGAATCGCAAAATTATGGGGAGGATGACAAAAGAACAGTATTGGAATTCTCTCTCTCTCTCTCTCTCTCTCTCTCTCTCTCTCTCTCTCACACATACACACACACACACCAGAACGAAGTAACGTTAACCACCTGACCATGGAGAGGGGTCTAAATCTATAATTACTCTAACGTATATTCGTCTGTCTGATTCTGAAACAACGGATAACTGCTTGAACTGGAATAAACCAGTCCTCTCCGTCCTAGCCAAGTGTTTAATCGTTTATTACTTTTTAGCCCTTATATATATATATATATATATATATATATATATATATATATATATATATATATATATATATATATATATATATATATATATATATATATATAATCTATTAATAATTACTTATACTGTTTTTGTTTACGGACATTTAGCCAAAGAGTTCAATGGGCTGTCAAGAAATAAACATAAATGTCATCCAGTCACAAAGATCAGGATCTCTGTGATTCTTTCTTCTGCTCGCGTCCCCCAATCCCCATTCCTCTCCTGCGATTGCTCCTCCTTCAGCCCGTCCACTTTCTCGCTTACTTGGTGCCCCTCAGGACCGATCTTCTGAAGCGGCCTGATCCCTGATTCACTTTGGGTCTGTTACCTCGTTACTGAGTTTCTTTCATTTCATTCAGTTGTGTTTATCTCTCTCTAGAACTGAATCTCCTTTTTACATGTGCATCGTATCTTTGCAGAATTAATGCTTATTCTTTTTCATTTGGTGTTAGTCTTTATAAAAATTACAGTTTTTGCCAGAAAGTAAGATTTTAATTATTAGATTAAAAATGCATGAGCATCGGAATCCAGCAGTTCAAAAATTTTTATAGTGCTCGGTATTTAATCTCTTATGTCACGCATTCTGCAATGTAAACATTAGCTAATTTCAAGTTTTACTTTTTGGATATAGCCAGCACCAAAAAACCCTATACCAGCAAATAATGACCTCTTAAAAAGCATAGTCCAGCTACACAGTCCTAGTTTTTTTTAATACAGTCTTCTAGGAATAAAAGGGGAATTAGTTAATCTGGGGAAATAACGGCTGTTGTCCGTTGAGAGTAAACTGCCCTCATTCTGGTTCAAGTTCTTGCTTTTAGAACAGCCCATAACTGGTTGTTTTAGGAACAAGAGACCCTTTGCCTTCACGAGCTATTGCCCAAAGGATTCGTCAGTGTGGTAAGGTGTGAAACGGAGTGGGAGGCCTGGTGTGGGCCTCTGGACTCAGTAACCAACGGAGACAGAAAAGATTGCCTCTCTTTTATGCCTTCTCATTCACATTTCAGCTGATAAGTGTCTGGAGGATGCGGTAGTGTACTTTCTAAATTCATTCAGTACAGGTAATTCTT
Organism: Macrobrachium rosenbergii; assembly: GCF_040412425.1. Taxonomy (NCBI): domain Eukaryota; kingdom Metazoa; phylum Arthropoda; class Malacostraca; order Decapoda; family Palaemonidae; genus Macrobrachium; species Macrobrachium rosenbergii. Next base: position 44,242,188 of record NC_089784.1, read on the forward strand.
TCATTCATGCTTTATGAGCTTTCGAAATTGTAGGTCTTTACAAACTGTTCACCGCGATTGCTCTCAAACCTGCACGACTTGGAATATATTGCAAAGGGCGACAAATTTCTGTGATATATATATGCACTGTCTTGTTATGTTTAATTATTAATTATTTATAAATATACACACACGAACACAGATATATATGTGTGAGTGTTTGTTTAATTATTATATATATATATATATATATATATATATATATATATATATATATATATATATATATATATATATATATATATATATATATATATATATATATATATATATATATATATATATATATATATATATATATATATATATATATATATATATATATATATATATATGTATATATATATATATATATATATATATATATATATATATATATATATATATATATATATATATATATATATATACATATGTATATGTATATGTATATATATATATATATATATATATATATATATATATATATATATATATATATATATATATATATATATATATATATATATATATATATATATATATATATAATACATATATACACACACGAAAATGCACTCACACGCACACACACATAGCCTTTATATCTGTGTTTATGTATGTATGTTTATGAATAATTAATTATTAAACATAACAAGAAAGTGTATATATCACAGTAATATGTCGCCAGTTGTAATATATTCCAAGTTGTGCAGGTTTGACACAATATATATATATAAATATATATATATATATATATATATATATATATATATATATATATATATATATATATATATATATATATATATATATATATATATATATATATATCTTCTTCTTCTTTTAACGTGCTTTTTTCCCATTTTTGTATGGGGTAAGCACGATGCCTTCTTTTGAAGGACTTTTGATTTTGCTTTGGGGTAGACCGTAGTCTCGATCAGCTGCCCAGCCTGACATCGCTTAGACCCTGGTAGCGTATGGTACATGTATCATACCAGACCCAATGCCCTTTCTCCCAGCAGCGAGAAGTTGTTGCGCGGGTAGGTCGAGAGTTCGAGACATGTGAGATGTTTATGTTTTTAGAAGATGTTGTAGTGGCTTTGTTTTGTGTGTGTATTTAGTCTGTAACACCCATTTACTTTTTAAGCAAACCTATCCGTTGGTTACATACATAATCCCGGGGTGTCTACACGGATAACAAAGTGCCCGCCTCTCTGATCAGTCGGCTGCGGATTTGAACCCGCGCCACAGACCTCTGAAGTATGGGCTGCTACTGTAACCGACTGTGCCATCAAGGCTCTTCTATATATGTATGTATGTATATATATATATATATATATATATATATATATATATATATATATATATATATATATATATATATTTATATATATCATATATATGGTTTACACATACACATATATATATATATATATATATATATATATATATATATATATATATATATATATATATATATATATATATATATATATATATATATATATATATATATATATATATATATATATATATATATATATATATATATATATATATATATATATAATATATATATATATATATATATAATGACGTCAGTGACACATGTCGTCGCAGAGTAAAACTTGGGATACCTGGTTTGTGTCAAGGTCGACTCATCGGTGATGACTGAGGTATGTTTTATTAAACACTGGTCCGCCACTGTTGTTCAGAGGTCAAAAAGGGGCGAGATGCTTGGGTGTTTTTCGGATTCAGCACTGTTCGAACACGACTGGGCACTTCCGGCGGAAATTCAGCACTGTCGACCTTCTCGAAGGCCCTTGGTTGCAACACACGTGTGAACGGAAGTAAAGTTAGCATGGAAACTTCCAGAAGCCTTATCCGGTTACTGATCCGGATTTATAGGTAGTGTCACTGTGGTGGTGTAAGTTCGTTTGTTTGAATGGGAGTGGCCGATATGGCAAGTGCGAGATCTTTTGTGAAATATGGGTCATTGTTGTTGTTGGAGCTGATTATCACAGACGGTGAAAAGATAAGCTCTTTATTACCCGTTGGAAAGGTCAGCTTAAGACAGTTGGTGAATATTCAATGCCTTGCCTTGTATTTTATTATTTCTTATGCTTGTGGTTTTCTTATTATTTTTGCATTTTCTTTATTTGGGTTTTAATTATGATATGCGAAATATCCTGGATTATCTCATATTTGGACTTATATATAAGAAGGTTTCTTTGATTGACAGATGTTACTGGGATAAACCACGGGCAGGCGTGCAAACAGCATGGACAATGGTCGGGGGTGACTGTTTTAGACATCTGTCTTTATTGTGTAATGGACCTTTGTGTTAGTATGGGACACAATGTGGGGGAAGGATTCTGGTTTCTCTTTTGTTATCACGGATGTTTTAGTGGGGTTGTAGGTGGAAGTTTGATAACCTGCTATTAGCTCATTTTTTTTTATTTAATGAATCTCATGTTGGGTTTACGAAATAAAGTCTGGTTTTTGTATCACAGGTTTGATTTAAACATACACGTTTAGATGTAGAACTGCATTAGAACTTAAGAGCGAGAGGGAGAAGGCAAGAGAGAGAGAAAGAGACGGTTTACTTTGGTGAACTACCCACCTAAGCGATTTTTGTTAGGAAAGTTGAAAACACGGCTGTACAAATGTTTATGTCATACAAAACACACACACACACACCTCTATATATATATATATATATATATATATATATATATATATATATATATATATATATATATATATATATATATATATAAAATGACAGAGTAGATTACTAATATAATAAGTTTTTTATTGTAACTGTAAAGGTGAATAAGATTTGTGAAGAGCTCAAACCCAAGCATTCTAGGAAACAATTCGATGACGAAGCCTGTTTAGGGTGACAACGATATATTGATATTGTGGTCACTTTTTGGTGAGGACCAGTCGCAAATGTTATTTGATGACCTTGTATTTGGTGAGTTGACTCCTACTTAATGATACATTACGGATATAAAATGTAATGACGCTGTCAGCTCTTTGTGGGCGTGTGCCCACATCGCCTCGTGATATGTCTTCAACAAACTGGATTAACCACACAAGAGAAAAGGAAGCCGAAAGCACTTACTTGTTATTACTTACTATTATTATTTAAAAAGAAACAGTTTTTACTACTTTAGTTTAATCATGCTCAAATGACCGAAAATTGCCAACCAGTGCGCGTGGATTGTGCCTGAAGTAGAGTGCTCGTGAGGTTCATCGGAAACCCTGCCTGAGAGAATAGACACCCGTAGATATTTTTGTAATGTAATAGCACTAAAAATATAAAGACAATTTTCTTTCAGGATCTCCCCAACACCCATCTTCTTTATTATTATATATATATATATATATATATATATATATATATATATATATATATATATATATATATATATATATATATATATATATATATATATATATATATATATATATATATATATATATATATATATATATATATATATATATATATATTATAATTTACTCAGGTACGAGTGTGAGTGTGTGTATATGCGTCCGTGTTTCTACATTAACTTTGTTGGATAATATTCACCGAAATGTTTCGCATAATACTTCTCGTAAAAATATTATTGATATGATCGATTAGCCAATAGATGGCGATACGAAAGCTCTCTTTCTTATCTTGGTTTTGTGGCTATGGCTTTGCATTGTTGTGAGCTTAGCTGCCATACAGTGGAAATTATGTAATATTCCAAAATTCAGGAAAAAAAACATGCAATTTCTAGAATGGAAAGTTCACCTGTACAACTATGAATTGCCAGATTAAGATTTTAATATTTGAGGCAAATAAACGATGGACTGGAAGGGAGACGGAGTTTTGACATTGAAAGTGCTGTCATATTGGTGCATAAAATATTTCTACAGACCTTTGTATTTTACCAGACTTTTTTCTGGATTACGTACATTCATTTTTCTTCTTCATCTTTTCTTTCCTTTTCTTCGCATTTTTTGTAGTTCTGACTCTGATCGGATTATGTCATTTGATTCCCCAGAGCAGTAGGAATAAAAACAGATTCTTTTTTTCTATTTTACTAAGGAGTCCAAAGATCTTTTTATGTAATCTAGAGCCCTGGTATATTTTACTTATACGTGTGTGAGAGAGAGAGAGAGAGAGAGAGAGAGAGAGAGAGAGAGAGAGAGAGAGAGAGAGAGAGAGAGAGAGACTTTGATTGACTGATATGTGAAAATTTGGCTGCGAGGCCAAGCACCGGATACTCCCAGCTATTCATGTGTAAGATAAAAGAGGGAGATGGGTGTTTGGTCAGCAAGATGGAAGAAAGTGGGAACAGAGGCGAAGGAAAAGGTTAGAGAGAGAGAGAGAGAGAGAGAGAGAGAGTTCTGCTTCATGAATGGCCACAAAATCTGATCAATTCGCCAGCAAAAATTTTTTGGGACCCCCCTTTTGAATGTGATTATGAGATATACAGTTTATTCTGTAATGGTTTAACACTTTCAAAGTATGAATACAGCAATTACATTAGTGGCTTCTGTTTATCCTTTCTTTATTTCAGATATAAATTAAAAGAATTTGTTTAATGTATATGTTAACAGAAAAACTTGGAGTCATATCTAGAAAAGAGAAGGTACTTTTCCTCAAAGTATTTATAGGCATTCTTGTCTGTTTGCCTTCCAGCCTGAATGTAGGAAGACGTAGATGATGAGTAGAAACGGAAAAGATGAACAAAAGTGAAAACAAGGCAAGGCAATTTGAGGAATATACCCAACGAACTGTATTTGTTCATGAACGAAACTTATCTTCCACTTCAGTTGCTGGGACGTAAAGAAAGGAATGAAATTATCATCGTTTTTTTTTTTCATAGACTAAAGCTAAGATAAGCTTCGTTTGACTGAGAGCTTTTGGGAAATTTCATGTATTCTTTTTCTAATGTTGTTAAGTTTATGTTCTGTCAGTGTAACAATGATACTACAATGATTATTTTCTCTTCCGTAACTAGACTCTTTATAAGTTGAACTTCTAATTTATGAATTATTAATGGGAGGATAATGAGCTTGGCTAGTTGTATCTTACGTTAACCTGCGATAAACAGGTTAACGTAAGATGCATATTAAAGAGACGAAAATTAAGTTAAGGGTAAATTAGGGATAAAATACTTAGATTCTAAGTTGCCAAATATTTTGTTTCTTTTAAACACTAATCTCTGCCTCTATACAAAATACTAAAGAAAGCGACGATTTAGAAACTAACGAAGCTGATATACTGTATAAGTAAGTAAGAATTACTTTTATAAGTTCCATTTTATTTGCCCAGTGTACGGGAATGTATGATAGAAATATGTTGATTCTAAAGTTATACGCACATATACATATCTAATGTATATGCTGATAACAATTATCGTAATTCCATAACTCTCTTATTGGACTGAAACTAAACACAGCTTGAGAGAAGGTCTTACGCAATTATATAAAATAGTTATAATTATAAGGTAAACAACAAAGACGACAGCTAGGCAGCGATGGTTTATGACGCCTAAGAAGGGTACAGAAGTAGAAGAGAGGGAAACGAATTTTTCTGGGCCTATTCCACATCGATTTATGAATAGATTGTCGAAAAAAGATCACATGACTCGTTATCATTGCAGCAAAGCACCGAACGAGACACCATCAAGAATTTATAAGTGGTATAGCCATTTTTATTAAGTGGAAATTGCTTGTGATGGCTCTTAATCTATAATGAATCAGATATGAAAACATTCAAGTCATTTCTAACTCCCTCTGGAAATTATTTTCCTAGAATAAATCTCGCAACACATCAAGGGCTTTAAGAAGCCAAGCAATTAATTCAGTTGACTCTCTCTCTCTCTCTCTCTCTCTCTCTCTCTCTCTCTCTCTGTGAATTTGTATCTATGAATGAAAAAAATTCCTCTGCTAATGACCTCTGAATATCGTTTGGTGCTTGGTGCAAGAGGCAGCAATTAGTCGTACCCAGAATCAAATTTTAATTTAATCAATTCCAAAAGAACTTAGTTGAATGGCTCAAATGGCTTTAGAAGGAAAGAAAATAAACCGAGTAAGAAAATGTAAGAGAAATTCATCAACATACAAAAGTGCCTTTATCGGTCAGAAGTCAAATGTCGAAACCGTCGTTTCACTCATTGTCTATATTGATCATAAATTGTTTTTAGCCTGAGGACCATCGAACGTACACTCATTCAAAAATATTCTGCAACATGTTCCAGAAGTTTTCGTTCACCTAACAGTAATTTGTTCTTTTGATATTTACAAGGAAATGTAATTTTCTTATTCGATTTTGGTTATTAATCATACGGTTAACAATATAAAAAAAGAGTGGTGAGTGAAAAATTCATATTACGAAAAATGACGAAACATTTTGAAAAATTTCACTCCAGATGATTGGGCAAAAGAGTCAAAGAAGTAACTATATTTCGAATCCAGACAAAAGCTTATTGACTAATAAAATAATATTGAATAACCATCAATGAAATTATATATACATAAAAAAAGAAAGAATTCAACAATTATCGTTGTCAAAAACAAAAAAGAAAAAATCTCATAACGTCGTATGTTATCGTGTGACTCCAGATTCGGGCAGGAAAAGTTTAAACTGTCTCGTCACTATGCCGGACCACAATCATTAGCTTGCATAAGACTAATGTTTCTATCGTAGATATTGCTCGGCAGCTTAGCGTAAATAAAACAACCATGTATAGAGGGATATAACAACAGAGAGAACGAGGAAACATGATAAATTCATTGTAAAAACTGGAGGACAACCTCACTGTTGCACTACTGTTAAGTATCATCATCGGATGATCACTGAAGGAGCTCCGCCTAACTCCCCCCTGACTACCGATGTTGCTATAAAGAGAGAACATTGCGCTCTCCCTTCAAATTGCTGCTCAAACCATCCGTAACAGGTTACATGAGTCCAAGATATTATTTCATCATACTCCTGCCAAGAAACACTTCACATCAGTGAAACACAAAGAATAGAGGCGAGGGTTTGCATTATAATATAATCCAGTGGCCGATGATTTCTGTACGAGTCATCTTTTGCGATGAGGAGGAGACATTCTCCACTGATGAGCATGGTAGTCTTCTTCACTGCTGGCATTTAGCGTTAACTAAATTAATGTTGAACTTCTAGCTAATTTTAATTCTTTAGAAACTTAGATAATAAGAAATAAAAAAAATAGGCGTTATATATTCAGTTAACTTCATAAGAGGCATCAAAATGATAGGCCTAAGTAGCCATGAAAAAAATGAGAAATTACACATAATGGCATTATATATATATATATATATATATATATATATATATATATATATATATATATATATATATATATATATATATATGTGTGTGTGTGTGTGTGTGTATGTGTGTGTGTATGTATGTATGTATGTATGTATGTATGTGTGTGTATGTGCGATTATATTCTATGTATTACAAAAATAGACGTGAAATCTGTTAGTCTAGTTCAGAATATTTTATATTAAGTTTCACTAGTTCATAATATACATAGGATTAGTCATTCGAAAATTTAATTAATAATAATGTGAAACAAATCTTTACAAAAGTCGTATTTGTTGATGTTAATAAGACTAACAGTTCAACTTGTAACAGTCGTAGGCCTATGTCTACAAAGTTCACACATATGATGGAGATAAAACAACGATAGTGATGGCAGTTGGAGATGAAAATATTGAAACATAAGAACAGCGATGACCTCTGAAGTATTATAGTAACATCCTTTAATTAAGTAAAATATGACAACAGTAAGCAGTATCAGAAAAAGCCCTACTTAACGGAAACTGCAGGTAATTTCTCGGACCCACCACTAGTGTTCAGTTGTTTCACGCGCTTACAACTGAGTTGCCAAATAGCGCCAGATGTTGCTATTATAGGCTGTTGTCCGAAAAGTTTTGAAGTATGTTGCAAAACTTTTTTGAGTGATTGTACATATAATCAGGGACAAATAGACGTCCATAGATCTCGTTACGAGATTTGCTTTGCAGAAAGCTGACGGAGAGGTCAATATATATATATATATATATATATATATATATATATATATATATATATATATATATATATATATATATATATATATATATATGTGTGTGTGTGTGTGTGTGTGTGTGTGTGTGTGTGTGTGTGTGTGTGTGTGTGTGTACTTTTAGGATTTTCACCGGCCGTGAACATTTCCTAAACATGATCAGGGTAAAGTAATGTATAACTGAAAACTATGTAAAATATTAAATCAGACGAGTAAAAACTTTATTTTTGGTCATGCTGAGAATGAGACCTGTGCTTTGAAATGGAAACGGAGAAGGGATGAAAATATCTGGAGGCATAGTTGACAAATTTAGTGCAGGTATTAACAATTTTCTCGTGATCACATGACGGCGCTTCATTTTGATGAAGGTTGAGAAACAGAATATTTTATTTATACAAAAGAGTTTTATTTGTTGCCCTAATTGTCATTCTTTTTTTTACATGCACGTGCTGAGGACCGAGTGTATATCTTTGTCTTTTTTACTTTCCTTTACATGGAAACCTAATTATGAATAAGGTCAGACTAATAAAAGAACCACGCAGGAATATTTCTACACAAATAACTTACAGAGCATTTGTGTCACGAGGGCGTGTAAAGTTATGCTTTTATTTAATAAAGGCTGAAGGCTGATAAATTCTTCCATTGCAAATTATCGAGTGTTGCTTAAAAACATGACGAAAGTTCCATTCTTTTTTGGGACTCTTCATTCGCTCTTTCTTCCACACATCATTCATGGACATATGTGCACGTGCCTAAATATAAACACCGACACACCCTGTAAGACCATTATGTCCTTGCTCATGCTGAACTGAATTTATTCAGAACTATAAAAACAATACAGATGAAATCATTTTGGAGGTATGCTGCAGCTACCAATGTCCTTTAGGAATGTCTCAATCTTGTTAAAGGAATGAAATGTTTTTCTTGGTGAACTAGCTGGAAGGAGACTTGTCTGAGAAGCCTGTTTTCAGGCTGTGGTGCTAGTTGTGGTTTGATTTTGTTTAATGAAACACTTGACAATATTACATATCCACTTGAGAGTGAAAAACTGCTACTAACAAAATGTAATATTCTCTCTCTCTCTCTCTCTCTCTCTCTCTCTCTCTCTCTCTCTCTCTAGTTTTAAAAAGAACTGATGTCCATAAACAAAAAATGGAAGTTTTTCTTAAATCAATCGCTCAAGAGAAACAAAAAGCGACAAACGCATCAAAGATAAACAAAAGTTCACGAAATAGGAAAAGATATGATTAAAATCATAAAGATGAGATATTCAGCCCGGTGAAGCATGAATCTCCTGAAAAGCTCATTATAAGACCCTCTTCGCACAACGAAAGTAACGAACACCTGTTTCGATGTCATTAGAGAACAGCCAAGCGATGCTAGTTCGCGAAAATGAGGAAACAAGCAATGCGGAATGGCAATTCAGAGTAATAAAGGGAAGCGATCATTTATTCTTTCCTGTTATCTTCTGAGTTATCCACTGGTGTGCATCGAAAATAACGAATTCCCATACTTCGCCAAGTGTCGTTTCAAATGGTATGATATTCTGATATATTATGAAGTTGATGTAAGGATGGAGTCAATTCTTGTGTTTTCAGTCGCGCTGAACATGGAAATACTATGAGCGTTGAATGTATGAATTTTAAACATGCCATAATTACTTATTATTCCTCTCTCTCTCTCTCCACACACACACATACACACACACACACACACACACACACACACACACACATATATATATATATATATATATATATATATATATATATATATATATATATATATAAATATATATATATATATATATATATATATATATATATATATATATATATATATATATATATATATATATATATATATATATATATATATATATATATATAACATCCACGAAGGAAAATGGAAACACTGGAGTGCTGAGGCCTTTCGACGCTAGGTCCTTTTACTTAGCAGACTGAAGAAATATAACAGTAAGTTTACAAAGAAAACTCATATAAATGACAAATGGGATTATAAAGGAAACTTATGTACCTGGAAACCAACACAACTGAAGAATTAGTAGAACTGCCAAAACAGGATTAAATATTTAAGAGGTTTTTACAAAGGATTAGGATTAACCGTTCAGAAGCAGGGACAGGACAATTAAAAGATTATACAGGGTCGAACCTGACCACCTAAATATTTTTTTATTACAACAAAATAATTCTCTTTTTTTTTGTAAATAATAATAACTTTTTCAAGATGAACATTTTTACAAATAAAAAATTATATTAAACATAAGGATAAATAGAAAATATATATCAAGTAACTAACTTGTAATTAAGTCAGTGATTTTATCTTTTAGGTCATTCATGATCATTTTTCTAATTTAGGGGTCCAAATAATACATGCCAGGGCTAAGATTAAAATTACAACTGGAAGTAAGCTGGATAATAGCGGACTCCAATAGATTTCTTGAAGAGAAATCTTTCGATCTGGCAATCACTATATTTTCAGTCCAATTTATCCTGTGAGAGTTTTCACTTAATTGAATGAATATAGCATTGGATGCTTGTCCAGTTTTGACTGAATACTTATGTTGCTTAATATGTACATCTAAATCTTTGCTAGATTGGCCAATATAAAAAGAGGGGCAGTCCAAACATGGAATTTTATATATTATGTTGTTGTTTTCTTTAGGGCTATTTTTTATCAACATTCTTTTGAGTGTGTTTGTTCTCTTTTTACTAAAGTCCCTATGGATTCTATTTTAGAGTATCTTAGTAATGAATTAATCCATCGCGAATTACCTCTACCTGTAAGTCATATAATTTCTCTCACTAGGTTGTGCATTTGTGATTGTAAGTTTATATTCAGTGGTGCATTTTACCAACAAATATTTGGTATGGCAATGGGCAACCCTTTATCCCCACTCCTCTCAAACTTGTACATGGAATTCTTTGAAAAACGATATATACCTAAGATCATTTATACTCCTTTAAAGTGGTATAGGTATGTTGACGATATTTCAGCTGTTTAGCCTGCTGGTATTGATGTAAATGATTTACTCTGTAATTTGAATAACCAGGTACCATCCATTAAGTTTACGTTAGAATTAGAAAAAGACAGTTGCCTACCTTTCTTAGATGTTTTAATGCATAGAGAACCATTTCAATGTAAATTCAGTATTTATAGGAAACCAACCAACAACTTAACTTATGTCCATTTTTATTGAAGCCATCACCTTAACATCAATATATCATTTTTTTCCTCTATGTTTTACGAGCCTTGCGCATTGTCAGTCCCCAGTATTTGGATAAAGAAATTTAATACATAAGAAAAATAGGGACAGATTTATGTTATCCTTCACATATACTAGATATTTGTTATAATAAAGCCCACAAAATGTTTTATAGTGAAAGTAACATGAAGAAAGAAACCCCTAAGAACATTCTTAGCTTGCCTTATTTTAGTGGTTTTGAAAACATAAAATCGTTGTTAAAACCTTTTAATGTAAACTTTGTTTTTTTCTTATAATAACACACTCAAAAGAATGTTAATCAAAAATAGCCCCAAAGAAAACAACAACATAATATATAAAATTCCGTGTTTGGACTGCCCCTCTTTTTATGTTGGCCATTCTAGCAAAGATTTAGATGTACGTATTAAGCAACATAAGTATTCAGTCAAAACTGGACAAGCATCCAATGCTATATTCATTCATTTAAGTGAAAACTTTCGCAGGATAAATTGGACTGAAAGTTCAGCGATTGCCAGATCGAAAGATTTCTCTTCAAGAAATCTATTGGAGTCCGCTGTTATCCAGCTTACTTCCAGTTGTAATTTTAATCTTAGCCCTAGCATGTATTATTTGGACCCTTGTATTAAAAAAATGTTCAAGAATGACCTAAAAGATAAAACCACTGACTTAATTACAAGGTAGTTACTTGATATATATTTTCTATATATCCTTATGTTTAATATAATTTTTTATTTGTAAAAAATGTTCATCTTGCAAAAAGTTATTATTGTTAAAAAAAAAAAGAGAATTATTTTGTTGTGCTAAAAAAATATTTAGGTGGTCAGTCACGACCCTGTATAATCTTTTAAATGTCCTGTCCCTGCTTCTGAATGGTTGATCCTAATCCTTTGTAAAACCTCTTAAATATTTAATCCTGTTTTGGTAGTTCTATTAATTCTTCAATTGTGTTGGATTCCAGGTACATAAGTTTCCTTTCAAATCCCCATCTGTCATTTATATAAGTTTTCTTTGTAAAGTTACTTTTATATTTCTTCAGTCTGCTAAATAAAGGACCTAGCGTTGAAAGGCCTCGCAGCACTCCAGTGTTTCCGTTTCCTTCGTGGACTTTATCTTTATTTATATCTTCATCACGTTCCATATTTTATATATATATATATATATATATATATATATATATATATATATATATATATATATATATATATATATATATATATATTCTTATGCTGTGGTTTTCATAATACAGTAATCTCCCAGTGTGTATATGTGTGTTGTTGTGTACTGTATGATCTTATGTTCAGATGCCCGTATACCGTACAAGAGTTAGCATAGGTAAAATGATTGCACTCAATGTAGTTTGAGAGGACGACGTATGCGCCGAGCTGAGAGAGACTGAGAGCCTTGTTCGTTGTATAGAGAGCGGTTGTTAGTCCATTTTCAAAACTGCTGAAGTAATGCATTCCATTGGGACGCGATCAAAACACTGTGGAAAAGCCTACCACGTAGATAGACGCCCATACAGAGGAGTCGACACTCAGAGACCAAAAAGCGTTGTGAAAAGGAGCTGCATTTTTCCACTCCGCGTCTCTCTGTCTCTCTCTCTCTCTTGCTCGCTCGCTCGCTCTCGGGATTTTACGAATGTCCTGTATTAACGTAATTGATATTTAGATAGATGATGGTCACTCATATCTTTAATTGTTTAATCCCTTAGTAAATGTGTCTGAGTTATCCGAACAGTGTATTTTATTAAGTGTGTGTGTAACGGCGCCTGGTTAAAAACACGAAGCAATTTGGTACCAAGGTATTGTAAACATAATTGTGGGTTTCTAGTGCACTAAGAAAAATATTTAGAGTGGTTATATGTAAAAATACCTTTTCACTTTTTTTTAATATTTTTTCGTGTTATATGTTTTATGCTTTATCTCTTGAAGAATTTTTCTTTTATGCATATATGTGATGTATTTGCTATTGCCTTAATTCTTGCTTTACATTTTTTGATATTTAATCTTTTGCAGAGTATATTTCTGTGTCTTTTGTATCCACCTTTTTTACATGATTGATTTATTTGCCTTATTTTGTTTAACACTTGGGAATTGAAATCTTGTTAACAATTTAAATTCTTCTTTAATAATTTTTGATTAATTGATAAATTAATTTCTGATTTAATTTTGACTGATGATTAATTCAGATTTAATCCAATTTTTCAAGTAATAATAAATTTCCCTGAGACTGTTAATGTTAATCTTTGAATTTAGAAATAAATTTTTGTATTTAAAATATTATATCAGAGTTTCATTGATTGACCCACTAGTAATTTTGATTTGAATTAGAGATAGAGTGGTAAGTGAGATGTTTTCCTTTAAGTAATTGAAGTGAGCTCGAACCAGGGAAATGAAATAAATGGAAATATTTGAACTTTTATGATGTTAATGGAGTGATGCCCTTAGATATTACCTCACACCTGTTTAACGAACTTAACCTGCTTTCTTTCATGATTGATAAGTTTTATGAGGGATCACTGTTGCCTTTAGAGAAATCAGTCGTCTTGTATGTGTGATGAGGGTTCAGGTGTCTGGCTTTTGTGAGGTAACTATAATTGTTGAATAAATGATAAGTTTGGTAATCAAATATCAAGGACTTAGATACCAGGTTTGATTTAAAGAATAGACACTGGACACTCCGGGGTCACCATATATAAATGGTGCACTAGACTCCCGGGACAAGCACTTAGATATCAGGTTTGATTTGAAGAACAGACACTGGACACTTTGTCACACACACACACACACACACACACACACACACACACACATATATATATATATATATATATATATATATATATATATATATATATATATATATATATATATATATATATATATATATATATATATATATATATATATATATATATATATATATATATATATATATATTGTTATAAACTGGCCTCGCCTTGGTGAGAAATTTAATCAAAACTTTGATTGATGCTGCCACAAAACCATGGAAGTCCAGTTTATGAGCAAAAGGAATAAGTTTTGTGAAAACTTACCTCAGAATTTTCCTGGAATTATAATTTAAGGTGGAAGGTCGCCATATTGGAATTAGAATTCTTTTACAAGTTTACAGGGATTTATTTACAGAGACTTAGCAAATAACCAATGAGATAACAAACAGCATGATAACTAGGGGGGGCCAAACTCCTTAAATAGGGCACATGGAATAAGATTGCAAAGGTTGGTAACAATCAAGTTGATTAAAAATGGGGCCAATGTGCAACACAATCAGTCCAATGAAAATAATAAAATTTAGTATTGCCCTGATTACATGAAATAGTCTCAGGTAATGCAAATGATGGAACCCCAGGATGGGAGAATAATTCATATGAACATTTGAGCCACAACGGAAATTGGTAATGACTGCGAACAAGGATTTTCAGGATTTTGGTGGCAGACGGAGCATGGAATTGCGATCGTGCCACGTGTCCCTCCTGAAAGATACGTTCTGAGTTAGCCCTGCTCAAACTAAGGGAAATGAAATCTTCCTCCGAAAGATCACCCAATACACGTTCTTAATTACAAAACATAACGTAGCCTAGAAGATGATTCTATTGAATTCACATATATACAATCGGAGAATCGGAGCCACGTGGGCTTTAACAATGAATACTTGAGTTCATTCACACAAAGATACATGAACACTGTTATAGCTTAACTTAAATAGCCGTTAAATTGCACTGGTGGAGGGATAATTGATTAGTACGGGATCTTTACTTGAATTCAAAGGACGTAAATGGTAAGGCATGGGATACAAGTAGGCGAACAAGGGAGGATTGCGTTGTGGAGGGAGAGGTTAAAGTTGCAGGAATGGAAATTAAGGAGTTAAGTACAAGGTTTGGCTGTCTGTCGATGATCGTCACACCAGCGGAGCAGGGAAATGTCGCACGTCCTGTACAGACGAGATCAGACGAAGGAGTCGGGCCTTCTGTTTTAAAAACATGGTGTCCTGGGGGTATTTCGCTTTTGGGCCACAACGTACGCCAGCAAAATCACAGAAAAAAGAGACGTTAGGACTAAGGGCTTACAGTATAAAATCCTACCTCATCCCCTAATCTCGATATGCCTATTGGGCTTCCTGAACACTAATTGCTACCCCATCTCAGGTGATGGGGCGGAGACGGGGGTTTGGGTATTGTTCCAGCATCGTACGATCTTTTTATGGGGAGGGAGGTTTACTAACAGCTGTGAACTGGTTCAAATAAATGAGGTTTCCCTGACACGCCCGATTCGAAAAAGACAGGGAATAACAGATTAATTCAAATTTGATTGCTGGAATTAATATACAGGAAAGGAGGGATGTTTATTCTTGACAATATATATATATATATATATATATATATATATATATATATATATATATATATATATATATATATATATATATATATATATATATATATATATATATATATATATATATATATGAATGTCTTTTACTGTAATGCTACAGTATAATATGAAGATAAAAAGGCCCATAAAACACTATTTGAACGTTGCAACCATATATTTCGTGCACTTCCTTCTGTGCCCCTGTTCACTGGTAAAATATGGACAGATGAAATGTTACAAGAGTATATACATAGAGCATATATAAGTGTGGCATTAGGTCTCCGATGGTATGCAGGTGACCATTTCCTAATAAGGAGGAGAATAAACAATTCCCTAGTGGTTTTTGGCCTCATTTACTCCTGTTTGGCGACGATTCTGGTGGTCGTGTTCCCTGGAACACCTTCTTCAGAAGCAGTCTGTGGATTAAAGCGTCGATGTCGTCTGATTTCCAATGTCCTCCTGACAAGTTCATATTGTTGGTTTGATTGATGATAGCAGATTCCAGCATCTTTCTTTTGTATGGACAGCTACTTTTGAAAACCAGCTCTGCCCCGCTCCAGTTTATGGAATGGCCTGTATCTCTGATATGTAGGAAAATCCCCGAACTCTCCAAAGCATACCGTACTGACCTTGTGTGCTCTATTATTCTTTGTGAGAGCGATCTACCTGTCTCCCCTACGTAAATCTCATTATAATTGCTGCCACGGTATCTTGTAAACTCCGTCTTCCTCCCCTTTTTGTTATTTAAGTATACGTTTATCTTCATATATATATATATATATATATATATATATATATATATATATATATATATATATATATATATATATATATATATATATATATATATATATATATATATATATATATATATATATATATATATTTTGTCTTGGTCACTTTTCTACGTGACCACCAGATTCATAAACTATAAATAAAAATGGGACTGGAATGGACTGATGGACTGCAACTACCCAAGGAGGAGGGAGCAAAAGAAAATACTCAAGTGTCTTAAGGGGATCGGCCGCCTAAAAAACCCAAAAAATCTTTAAAAAATTCGATTTGCTGAAAAAATTTCTATGGCTTCATATAGCGTTCAAGAATGTGTCCACGAAATATTATGCTAAAATTTGCCTTATTTCTCTAGTTATGGCCTCAAATGTAACAATAACTATATACCCATAAAACACCAGTAGCGCAAATGATTTAGTCTGGTATAGTTTTTGCGATGTATGCTACGAAAACTTCCTTTGAAATGAAATGTATAATGTCAATAATATCCTGCTTGGCACCTTTTTAGTTATTCCTAGCCATGACAACGCACACGTCATACCATGACGCCGATTGTGGCCGAGAGTTGCCTATAAACTTCCAAGCCAGAAGGACACGTTTTTCACGCTCGCTAGCCTTGACTGAACTCTGTATTTTCTGCGGTGTCTTTGTTTTTTCACCGTGCCTAAAAGGTCAGAGTTCACTTCATGCTTCTAGAATGCTGAAAAGCCAAGTGGAAAAGTCCAGGCGAGAAGTAGAAGAAAGAATTCAAGAAATTAGTGCCATAGGGGAATGGAGTGACGGAGAGAGAGAGCTGTCGCCCAGCAAACAGCACAGGCAGCGATCTCTGCTGACCAGAGACCAACCACATCTACCCTAAAAGCCTCTTTATTCGTTCATCACTACTAAAGGGCAAAAGATATTTTAGAAGAAGAAAGCAGTAGCTCGGAGGCTGATATTATAGACGATCGTGAAAATAAAATGATCATAATAAGTGAAGCAAGACTTGATGAATTACTGGAATCACGAATCCCTAATTGTGAATGTAAAGTAATTTCCAGGATCCATTTGGCAAGGGATGGATTCGAGACACTAATAAAAAAGTGTAGGCAACTATGATACCCTAGAGTAATACCTTGCAACAAGATCAGACAGGGGGGGACCAGGAACCTAAAATTTATAATAATGTGTCTTAGGCACATAAATAATCAATTAATATTCTTATTTATAATAATTTTGCATTAATTAATAACCAAAAATAAAAATTAAAACCATAAAATTAATTGTAACACAGTCTTTGAAGGCCCTTTTACTTTTTTTATGTAACTAAAACTTTAAAGGCCTGTTTCTCAAAACATAAGTTTTTCGCCTTCAAAATGTATCTCCTCCCTTAGTATTGGACCAATCTAAATGAAATTTCATATATAATATGAGGAAACATGGAAGATTAAAACAAAGCCCGGGATTTTAAATATTTTGAGTTTCTGATTTTTGGCAATTTTTTTCCTGTAATTTTTCCGGGAAAATTTCATTAAAAAAAATAAAAATTCATATCTCGAAAAATAATTGAAAAATAAAAAATCCCCGGCTTTGAATCGAAGGTCCATATGTGTTTTATACGTGGTTCAAATCTCATCCCTTAAAACCAAAAAGCAAAGGAGGAGATGCATTTTGAAAATGGCCCTTTTTGGCCGAAAAATGCTCTGGCGTCACAAAACCTAAGGTCACTGAGCAAAATTTTTTGCCCCAGAAGATCCACACAATATCCTTTAACAAACCCCCTATATATCAACAACCTGTCGTTAAAAA